>NC_048896.1:44434575-44585484 GCF_011077185.1 Oxyura jamaicensis | reverse complement strand
ACCCTAACCCTAACCCTAACCCTCTAACCCTCTAACCCTCTAACCCTCTAACCCTCTAACCCTCTAACCCTCTAACCCTAACCCTCTAACCCTAACCCTCTAACCCTAACCCTCTAACCGTTACCCTAACCCTAACCCTAACCCTAACCCTCTAACCCTCTAACCCTCTAACCCTAACCCTCTAACCGTAACCCTAACCCTAACGTGTTGATAATGATACTGGAACAAACATAGCACATCAACCACAACTTAAACAACATCAATACATAACTGCGTCTGGCAGGAATAAATATTTGAGATCTTTGTTGCCAGCTGTATAGAATGTGAGGCAGAAGCCAAACAGATGGATTTGAGCTGGAAGATTAATAGTTTTACAATGAATTTGCTGTTTAAGAAATTGCCTTTCAGCCAAAAGCACTCGGCCATCTTTCTGTCCGGGCACAGGCAGTGTGCTGTGCATTTAAAACTACAGGTTAGAGCCTATCTTTTAGTGTCTGTTTATAGGGAAGTAAAATAGTGTTGTTTATGTTATGATACAAAACAAGCCTTACTAGCCAGAGGTTTTTTTGTTTTCTAATCTTATAGGCTGTGAGAAGGACTATCTGTTTTGCTCAGTGCAGAGAAACAGAACAGATGGCAAACAGAAATGTTTGTACTTCTGTGTTTTGATTATTTTCTCCTGTTGCCGCCTTGTTTGTTACTATTTGGCCACTTTGGTCAGGTGGATTTGGGTGAGTGCTGCGGTACCTGATGGATCTCTCCTCTGTTCAGCATGTCGGTAGGAGTGTGACAGACATCTTTTAAATTAAAAAAAATAAATAAAAAAAAAAATCTTTAGCCTACTGAGGCTCTTTGGGTGCTTCACGAAGGAGGTCTCAAAGTTTGTGTTCCTGTCCGGTATGAATAAATACTGAGTTGCCTTTGTCTCTTGATATTACAAATCATCTCTTGATAATGGTTATTATTATTATCCTCACGTACTAAACTCCCATATAATGCTACTGGAAATGCAGGAGGAAGGTGCAAGGAATAATAGCACAGTGGAGAAGGTGGCTAGTGAAGAAGTGTGAGGCTTCAGCATCTCTTTTTGATGGGTGAGGACTGGCAGCCCCTGGGGCCGCTGCTCGCCTCCCTGCCTGGGGAGCTGAGGCAATGCGTAAGCTTTTCCCCTTGCTGTTTGGATGCTGTTCTGGGAGGTGAGGCTGGAAGGCAAGCAGTAAGGTTCTGCAAACAATGAACACGCTTGTTTGGCAGCAAAACAGAGATGGACCGTGTTGAATAAACCCAAAATAATGGCACTGTTCCTTACCAGAATAAAATCTTGAAGTGAATTGTGAGTTGGCTGAGCCCAGTCCACATGGTTTTCAGGGTTTCATTTACCTGACAGTTAATGTGAAACTCTGGCTAAAAGGAGTTCTTTGATTTGCTGCTTTAATCCTCTAGAGGTAACACGTAGTGTTTGATGTAGCCTGTCTTCCATGGAGGAAAAAAATGAGTCCCCAAGTCCCTTAAAGTCAGTAAATGGTTTTACTTCTGACTCCATTTCGCCTACATGTGAATGATGAACTGTGAGACAAAAGTGAGCTCTGTTTTAAAATTATGCTAGAGACTTTCTGCTCATTGCTGGGGAACCGCCTGCAGCTGTCGGCTTAGCATTTCAAAAGAGAAAGGCAAGGAAATCAGTTACTCACTGTTTGACAAAGGCTGGATTCCACCTGGTATGCAGTTTTGTAAGGAAACAGGTAATCATTCATGCTATAATGGAGGTATGAAATAGCAGGCTGGCTTGGCCAAGAGGAGAAGAAAATAAGCAGTTTTCTCCTGACTGCAGGGAATCTGTAAGCACCGATTATGTTTGCGCTGTATGAAATCTTCTGCTATTATCTCTATTGCATTTAATCTGTAATTTATATTATTGGAGGCGATTCTCCTTGTAAAATTCACTTGAAAAATTGTCTTCCTCCTTTCTGTAGAAGACTTATGGGAGTGCTATGGCTTTCTATGCCTACTTTGTTCTTACTAAACAGGTAAGTCCTCCTGGAAATGTCTGGAGTATTATAAAGAACTGATTCTGAAAATCATGTTTTGGACTCCGATGAAAACATAATTTGGTATGAAGCCTTGCCATCAGATGAGGGCTTGTTTGGTTTCTGATGGGACTGATACAACACCTTACGTTATCTGAAGCCAGGTACTGTTACATGTCCACTGCAGAGCAGCTTTTGAGCAGAACTACTATTGCCTGTAGGGCTTCATAACCTAGGGAATGAGAAGAGACGCATTAAATTTACCTTTTATTTTAGATCTTGGTAGACTGTTTTCAGTAGTAAATGGCACCTGGCTTATAGCTGTAAAGGGAGAGCAGCTAGTAATGCTGTGCCAGTTCATGAACACTGCCTTACAGATGGCCAGGAAGCAAGTCACTGAACAGTAGCAACAAAAAATACAAAACACAACAGATGTTAATTGAGCTGCACAATACAGGCAAGTCCTGAAATCCTGTAAGACTTGATTTCTTTTTCCTATTTTAGCTCTGTACTCCCAAAGTGGACAAAGTCTCCCAAAGTCTGGATGTCTGACTGTGATACAAAACTCTTTGTTTACTGAAGAGCTATGTGGAAGAGTAACTACTGCTTCCTTCCATAATACCAAGGGATCCGTAGACCTGATGAGATGTCAATTTCTTGTAGTGAGAAGGGAAAATATAGCTATTCTTACGACCAGCTGTCTCTGAATTTTACTCCTCATAGATTTTTAAAAAGGGCTGAGGTATTCCTACTTCATGTATATAGATATACATAACTCTCTAAATACAGAGATTACTACTTGGCTTTTTAGAACAGCTGTTGGCACCTTTTCTTGAGATTGAAAATCCTGGAGAAATAACTGTTGAACTTCCTCTGCCTCCTTGGAAGGTCATGTCCATTCACTCGGGTGACTTCAGTCATGAAGATCAAGCTATGCTGTTATTATGATTGAGAATTCCTCTAGACATGATAGAAATGATTTCTACCATGTGTCTTAAAAAGGCTGTTAAGGGCACACCTCTACATGTAGTCTCTTAACAGTACATGCAGTGTGTGCGCGTCTGTGCACACATCTGTTGAACTAGATAAACCTTCCTGAAACAGGCTGAATTTTTCTGATCTCTGCTTGTTTTTTCTTGCTAACCTCCTATCTGTGCCCCTCTTCCTTCACCAGGACTACTTTTACCCTGATGTTAAAGACAGGCAGTTCCTCCACTACTTCTACCGGAAATCAAAAGCCAAGCATTTCAATGTGGAACAATACAACAAACTAAGAGAAGACATAGAAGAAGTATTTAAATGCAGTCCTTGAATAATGTAGTAGCCTCTGGGTTAAGACTTTTTCAGTAAGCTCTCAGCTAACAGAAATTGACCTCAAGGTTTGTTACATTCAGAACAGCTTATCAATCAGTTTGAGCTGTTTAACCATCCAGTGTTTACCATTGACATGTAGACTACTTTAGTACATCATTGGAAAGGGAGACTGCATGAGTTAAATTTCAAACAAGTTAGTTTTTGAGCCCTGCACATCTGCTTTTTCCATACTTTACTATGTTGCATTCACAGCAATTCTAATAGAATAGCTGTGTTGCTTTCTGAGGCTTGCGGCACTGATGAGGTAACAGAGTCTTCTCCCTTCCTTGGAAGAAGACATTCTTGCAGAGTTCAGCATTTGACAGCTTAATCCTACTCCTTAGGTAAAAGATTTCCATCTGGTCTCCTGTATTGTAGAAAAGGTGATGTGTGTGCTTGGGAGAAACAACATGGTCTTCATGGGGAAAAAAAAAAAGTAGCAGATCATACTCCTCAATTCTTATTTTCCCATCCCATCTCTGACCCAGTATTCAGTGTGTCACTAAATGAAATTGAAACTAACCCTAATTTTAGTTCAAGACCTGTGGTTAAGGGTATTGTTTCATGAGTTAAAGTTGGCATAAGGCTAGATAGTCTAATACCTTTTCAACAGACTGTGAGTATGAGTTTTGTAATTGTAATTTCAGGAAAATAATCCTCTGGTGAAGGTAGGGGGAAAGTGGTGTAACAGGGTAACAGGTGTAACACTACTCTCTGGAGAGGGACTGAATGACCTGAGTGCCTGTAAGTGTTCAGCATCCTCCATTTGATTCGTCTGGTTTCTTGCACAAGACCAATGTCTTCTTTCTCATGCTGCAGGCAGAAGAATCCCTGACGCGTCTACACCAACCTCTGCACCTGAGACTTCCGATCCAGGAAATTACTAACAAGGACTGACATTGTTTTGGTATACATTAGAATTGTCCTTTCAAACCTGATGTGAGCATTTAGTTACTCAGAAACTGGATATTTTTGACCACTATAGTTTTGAAAATTACAATAAATATCTCTAAAAATGATTTGGTCAGTTGATGGTTTTGTTTTGTTTTCCTTTGTTTTTATTTGCTCTGTGTTTTCAGTCCCTTAAGGAAGTTGCTGAAGCAAAGTTCTTCAGTTATTTGTCAAACCACTTCAGTAAAATGGAGGTATTCTGCTTCCTGGTAAAAATGACAGGGATGTTTTTTAGAACGAGGGCTGTCTTTTTAGGACCATGACTATAGCACAGCAATAGCTTAGTAAATAAGTAACTCTTGTATTAAGTAACTCTTGTATTAAGTATTACTGATTTGCTTTCTGTTTCCTTTTCACTAGCTCTGTTCTCTGATTTTGTTTGTTTAACACCACTGGTGGAGGTTAGACTTGCATCCAAAGTAAGCTGTTTGTTTTAGTCAATATTGCTGGAACAGTAAGATACATCAAACTCATTTACTGTAAAATTATTTGTTTTATTGTTGCATTTTATTGACAGGACTTATCAAAACATTCACACATACATGATTTATACAAAGCTTCAAAATAGCTCTATTAAGCCTACATATCTGTGACTCAGAACACAGTATGCGGAAGGACTGAAGGAAGTCAAGGAAGTCAAGGACTGAAGGAAGTCAAAGACTGAAGGACTGCGGAAGTCAAGCAGAGCCAGTAAGTCAATTATTTTACACCCAGGAAAGTGGATTAAGCCACTTTGTTCAGCTTGAGTTCTCCATCATCCCCCAGAGTTAAGCATGTGTACCAATAATGTAAAAACTAATGAAAAAAAAAAAAAAAAGATAATTTGCTCCCATTATGTATGGAAGTACTTCTGTTACATACGGAATTGAAATTACTGATTACTGAATTACTGAAATTGAAATTACTGATTACTGAAAACCTGAAACATCCTATGGTGACAAATGTGCTGTGAGTTTTGTATGCAAAAGGACAGTATACAGCCGAGCTCTGGAGCTGAGGGGAGGCAGAGGCTGATCCAACACCTCAGCGTGAAGTATAAAGGTGTATACATGTTGTAATTTAAAGAGCTGCTAAAGATATCCAGCAGAGTTGTAAGCGACCCTGGACCCTATAAATGATTTGCTTTGAGATCTATACAAGACGAGCTTAATCCACCATGGAGTATATTTGTACCCAAAGTCATACTAAGCAAGCTATTCGTGGTCTCACTTCACTACTGCTTGCTTTACTCCTTGCAAAGCACCAGCAAGCTTTAATTGTAGCACAAATGTAAATTATGTGCAAGCTAAAGAAGCACTTTAGTTGCATTAATACTAAATTGCACTCAAGGAATTAAGTTCCTTTTTAGTGTTGAGAGAAAATTAAAACGAAAAAGCCTTAAAAAATCATCCTCGATTAATCAATAAAAATTGGAAGGCGGATACTATGTACACAGATTTTAAAAGATGTCTTACAAATATATTCCCTGTAAACAGTGCTCTTTGAGCAAGAAAAGTTAACCTAATGCAGTATTTAAAAAGGTTTGGAAATAGCAAAAATGTGCCATAATTAGAAAGCAAGCAAGCAAAAATCTCACTTTTTCTTTAAGAGTTACCTACAGTACCAATTTCAATGAAATCTGAGCACCTTTTACTAGCCTTGCACCAGTCAACTTTTCCCAATTTCCCTGAGAGGAACAGAGCTGTAATACTATCTTTAAAATCACTTTAAGAATTTAGAAACTATTGCATATACCAATCATAAGGTTTGATCTCAGTGTTTTTGCAAATAATTGTATAGACTATTTGTCTCCTTATCTAAGATAGTGTTTTTCTCACTTCTACAGCCACTATTAAAGACTGTCATTGTTAAATAACAACCTACTTAGATTTTGGATGAAAATACAATTTTTTAGTTAACATTGAGGCAAAACAAGGAATCTGTTTTTTTCCTATAGCATTTATGTCCTTGCACACATCCACTTTGCGATGCGATACTTTTCTGTTAACAACAGTAAGAAGTTCTGTGAACTCCAAGGAAGAGCCATGCTTCCTCAGCGCCTCACACAAATCTTGAATGTACCAGGAGCCATTTACGGTTTCGCGGTGAGAAAAGTAACCTATTATAGAACAGGAACATAAAATGATATTCAGTTGTAAGTAGCCATTGCCACCTGATAAACATTCACGAGTTACTCCTTGCTAGCCGCACCCATTAAGTGTAATCATTGAGATTAATAATGGGTGTAAATCTTATTGTGTCAATTATGCAATTTTTCTAGAAACCATAGACAGGAAATGTCCTTGAGATCACTTACAGTGCTTAGCCAAGTGGAGTATGGTTCAGGGACGGGTAGCTTATTGTCCACAGGACTATAACTGTAAGTTGCAAGAGAGCAGATGGGACCGAGGACAAAGATACATGGTGGATGGGGGTGGACAGCCATGTAGTACAGGGAAACTTATAAGCCACCAGTACTACAGTCCTGGAGAAGAGGGAAATGCTTACTGTCAGCAGACAGCTCAGCAACAAGATTATGATGAGAACGCCTCTGCTTGGCAAATCAACTGCAATTTTGATGGTTTGTTTTTACTTTTTCCTTAACATATGGGGCTCCTTCTCAGATAGACATTACTTATCAGACATGCAAAACAGATGACCTGGAACTGTACTCATTTTGACTGCAGAATGAGGAAGCGTTCAAGCTTGTTATTGAAGTATCAGACACACACATGTAAAATATTAGAACTTTACCTTGTGCCACAGAATAGCACATGAGAAAGTCTGCACCAGCAGGCAGGGTGTAGACACCAGCTGCATCCACTTCAGTCTCGTTAACAATGGTTTCTTCTCTGCCATCTACTGTATCCTGAACAATAACTGGATCATCATGTTTATCACCTCGACATGCCTGTTGGAGAGAAAAGGATAATTTTGCTTTCACCTCCGTGAAGCTCACCTTTGTTACTATGATGCTTTTAAGCAGAGGGGACTCCTATTCAATATGTTCCACGCTAACCGTGACTGTGGATCCATAAAGACATATTTCGATCGATCTCTAACAATTAAAATCTTGGTGATGAAGTCCAATAAAAGCTCTGAAATGATCAGGGAATCATTGAGATTGGATGCGGGACCTCTTGAGTTCATCTAACCCAACCCTCTTAGCTCAAGCAGGATCAGCTAAAGCAAGTTGTCCAGGACAGGACTATACTCAGCTGGCTTCTGAGCATCTCCAAGGATGGAGGGAAGCTCTACAACCTCTCTGGGTGACATCTTCCACTGTTTGACCACCCCACATAGTTAAAATAATTAAAAAAAAAAAGTTCCTGTGTTGAGATGGGGTTCCATGCATTTTTTGTGCCCACTGCCTCTTCTTTTGTCATTGTGCACTGAAAAGAGTCTGGCTTCCTTTTCTTCATTCTGTCCCATCAGGTATTTATATACAGTGATAAGATCCCCCCGAACCTTCTCTTCTTTAGGCTGAACAATCTCAGCCTCTCCTCATATGAGAGATATCCTCCAGTTCCCAAATCATCCTCCCAACCCTGCCCTAGACTTGCTCCACTAAGTCCTTTTCTTTCACGTACTGTGGAGCCCAGAACTGGACACAGGACGCTGAATGGTTAGAGAGAAAGGATCACCTCACTTAACCTTTTGCCTGCACAAGCATTGAATAAACACTCTGAAGCACAGCCATCATTATACACTGTCTAGTTGTTAGTTGTAGGATTATTTTTTTGTAAGAATTCAGTAAATTAACTCAGTATTATCAGTGTTGCAGAAAAGCTATACAAGGAGAATAAGAAGAACACACTTAAAAGGTACAAAGCAGTAAACAGGCATTAGTTAAGAGCTATCACAAAAGAGAAATGTGAAAATTTTCTTTCCTTTACAGTGATGAAGATCTGTCCTTGCTGTTTTCTCTGTGATTTCCGAAGGTAAATACTATACTGATTGTTCTTTTTGCTGTAAAAGAACTTAGTTTATGAACTGAACTAAGTTAATTTGCTTTTTGATGAGTACATTTTATAAATGTTTCCAAGTACTTGTAATATGAAATATGCAAATATTTTCTGTCTTTGACACCAGGTTAAAAAAAAAAAAAAAAAGCTAAATGAGTGCTAATGAAAAAATTATTATCGATATGGTGATTTTTGTAGCAGCTTTATTCTTATGTCAGCTTTCATTTGAAAAATGGTAATTCTTAGAATTACTCTGTAAACAACTGAAGTACAATCCAGTTTTCATTTGAGTTTGCTAGTTGTAACCTGGATAAAGACGGGCTGAAGCCCCAAGTAACTTGGTTTGACCCCACAGCTGACTGCTGCAGACAGGAAGCTGGACCACAGACCTGAGATCCCTTCCAACTTGCACTATGCCTTGAACGAAGGAGTGAAACAGGAGATTATGTATGAGTTTTATTTGACTGCTAACAGCAGCAGTATTTCTGAGCCAATAAAGCCTTAAACTGATTCTTTAAATTCTACAGAGTTACTGAGTATTGGTCATGGAATGAAAAAAATAAAATAAAAAGGAAACTTTATCTTATGGAAAGACTATTTCAGAAAAAAAATGATTTCTCTATTACAAGAAGATGACATAGGTCAGTGTTAACTCCACTGAATTCAGAAACCTTACCTGAATGATAAATATCTTCGGCTTTCCTACCAGACTCGGGCACTTGTCTCCTCTGAACATGTTTGTGATTGTCTCAATTTTGATTTGGGCATCATATGCATAAACATAATCATTCGCACCATGACTCAAGTATACACAAACAAAGCAGTCAGCATCGCTGTAGTCTTTCAGAGAGGCTGAAATATCAAGTGGTGTTTAGAAGACTTGAGAGTGATCTTCAGGTGTAAAAAACATGGCACGTTTGTATCCTTTCATTTAATTTCAGATCAATCATTTTTCAAATGAACCCTATTATCAGATAGTGTAATACTGCAGAGATGTGAAGGTAAAATAATTAAACATGGCTGAAGAGTAATGCCACTAAAAGTAAAAAGAACATTATTAAGTTCTAGCTGCAAGTTAACTTCTTTCAGCTCTTAGCAACTTTGTTGGTTCTCCCAAAGATTGCTTACATTACAATAAAAGTATCTTCAGTCTAACACTTAAGTCCGTTTAATGTTAAGCAACTTCACTGGCACACAAAAAGTATTTTAAGCTAGATGAACATAGTAAATAGAAGAAAAATATATCTAGAGATCCTGCTACAAATAGATGCAACCAATATATAGTATCCTACCTTCATGAACTTTCTGCAGCACATCTTCTGCTTTCAGGTCATCAAAATCTCTGACTTCAAATCCAAGGTCTGTCAAGCTGTTGTTAGAACACAAAAGTATTAGTAAAAACGTTTTCTCAAATTATATGTCAGTTCCTACCAACTCAATTGCTTTCACTGTGAGAGAATGAATATTCACGTTTATGCATTATTTATGAAAAAAAAAAAAAAAAGTGAACTTGATGTTGGTCCCAAACAGGTGTCCAGTGCAGGTGTAGTACATAAGGTTACTTTGAAGACCCCCTCAAGTCACAGGATGTGCCAGCAGTTTCTGTGACTAAGAGAAATGTGCCTTGAAGTTTTTTTATGTCTTTCTTTGCCAAGGCTGCATAGGTGCTTATGTCTGCAAAATATTTTCTTCTGTTCTTAAACATAAGATTTAGGTAACTGCTTATTTCTGAAGTTATTTTTTTAAGCTTTGGTGGAGAAACAAAGTTCCTTACCTGCGTTTCAGATTGTTTCTGTCTGCATAAGTCCCACGTCTTTCTGGCAGCATTAACTGCCAATAAAAGTGCTCATGATTGAAGATCAATGCAACTCCTCTTCTTTGATGGTTCATTTTGTATTGCTCTGCAGGGTCATATGTTTGTCTGTTGCCAGGGATGGAAAATTTTATTGTTAAGTGAGTTAGTAGCTGGTTGAATTCCCTTCCCGTATTCCTGCTGGCTGAGACTTTTGTAATTGACTAGAGACTTTGAGAAATCAATTTCAGAAATGCAAAAAGTGTAATAATATAGAAAGAACCTAAATCATTAGGTCTTTCTGAAAACCTTGGGCACATTAAAAAGTTCAGTAAAAACAAGCATTGGGTAGGTTGAAGGCTCTATCAGGTAGTGTTGAATAGTTTCTCTACAATGTATTTGCATTTACAGTTTTTAGGAGGCTGTCTCAGTAAAACAGTAAGGCATATAAAAGAGCTTCAGATCTGGTTCCAATTCTCCACACTATATGGTTAGCTAAACATTATTTTAGCATAGTTAGATGGTGCATATGTATTTATTGGGAATTTTAACTGTGTGAGGTTTTCTTCAAGTTCTAAATAAACTGAGTGCTGCATCATATGCAATAGGCTATGTAGTGTATAGCGGTTGATGAGGTGGTATACACACCGTTTGCAAGAGCAGAATGAGTTGGTATTATTTACCCTTCCAAAATAAAAGCTATGATGATACAACTGTTACTCTAAGTGTTTAGCAATTGAGCAACAAAGCTCTAAAGCTGAGAGATAGTGCTGGCACAAGCACAAATGATCAACCCAGCTTCTAAGTAGAGGAGTTTTAACTGTTAAGGTAACAAATAAATAGAGTTAGGAGCAGCGTTCAGTGATTTTATTATTTTATGAGCACACACAACATAGAGGTCTGTGACAGCATGCTATAGACTGTACCCCCTGGACGCAAAAGGTCCTTTCCAAGATTTGGCATGGATGTATTTAGAGGGACAAAGCATACAATCTTGCTGCTTCTGTTGACAAGAGGCAGTGGTGCAGGGAACAGAAGCTAAAGCACTTCTGGCGATAGCCCTGGCAACAGATAAGGCCAGTGTTACAGGTGTACAGAATGACACTCCAGGTCATGCTGCCCTAGAACTGTCCGTAGGCAGAGCTTCAATATTTGGCATGTTACTGTTTATTTCCTGCTATATTCAGTTTTGGTGCAATTTGTGAAAAAAGTTCAAAACACTTGCCAGCAGAAGTTACTTAAAGATCACAGTTTATTCCAAAATGCTTTTGTTTCACTACAGAGTGACCAAAGTGTTTAATTATTTCGACCTCTCCACTTTATTATGAGCACCTGGTTAATAAAACATCTTTTTGTAACATCTGCAGCAGAATTCAAGGATAGTTCTACATCTCATGTAGCTAAAACTAGAAACATATTCTGTAAATAGGTGGGGTTGAATGAATAATCTGTTTACACTCTTAAAAACAAGTAGGCAACTTTCAACTGACTTCAGTGGATCATTTGTCTATCACTGTCATCAGAACTTTACCTTTTATCAAGCGCATCTACTTCAGTGATGTTCTGATCTCTATCTGTTAGAGAGATTTAAAAAAATAATTAAGAGCAACAATTTTAAACTGTGCATCCAGCCATAAAGTTTAGCTGTTAGCGTGAACCAAAAGCTCATTCACACATCAGCTGAGTAGGCATGCAGTTTAACAGCTTCGTTAGCATTTGTACCCAAAAATTTTGGAGGCTGTTCTTAAAATTCTAACCCCAACAGTCTGAATTTTAGGTGGTCACGATGTGAATATTTTATATCTAGCTATTTATCTATATAGCTATGTATTCAGAGATTATGATTGTATATGAGTAGCTGCCTGGCTGTATTTATACACTCTCCTAAACCCAATAGTTAGGATTTTATATAATCTAAAAATACACTGGTATTTTTTTTGTTTCAGTGGTGCTGCTGATGCAGAACTGAGTGTTCTCTTTGAGGTTGGGACGCAGCGTATCAGTCAGACGGCAGTATAACCATACATACGGCTAACAACAGCTGAAAAGATGCAAGATTTGTACCTTTTCTTCTGCTAAGTTATATAGATATAGGCATCTCGAGTAGAAGAATGCACATAAAGGTAACACTGTGAAAACAACAGGGAACATGCACATTTTGGGAGGCTGCAAAGCTGGACTTGCAGATGGTTAGGCCAAAATATTTAATCCTTCATCTCAGTGGACTATAAAATCACAGCCCCTACTACCTACCACCAGAGACTAACTACCTTATTATGAAAGCTACATACTATCTTTTACCTGTGGTGGTTAATGTAGATCTGCTATCCAACTGAACACAGCCTGTAATTAGAACAGAAGAAAGACATGGTCACATTTATTTATTTATTTTTATGAACTATTTTGTATACACAATACTAGTGTTTTTTTTCCCCCCTTTTTTTTTTGCATCTGACTAAAGGCTTCTGCAAAATGAAATAACATATATACTGATAACATATGTACTGATAAAGAAGCAAAGTTCATAAAGATACTAGAATAAACTTGCAGAAATCTAGAACTGACTTTAGAAGCCCTTATGTTGAACACCGCAGCACAGGAGACTGAGGGACAGCTCAAAGCGAGTCAGCATTACTATTTACATGTAAACTTCCCATTTGTAAACATTGATCATGCTTGCAAGCGCTGTTTTTTATAAATATCACCAGTGATCTGATGCATAAAGAGCTATTTCATTTTGCTTGAAACAACAGGTAGGTCAGACTAATGACAGAAATACTGAAAATGTGTATAGATAAAATGTAGCAACAGCACTTGTGCCTGTGGTTTTGTTTATAATATATATGAGCCAGAGAGCTGTATGTTTAAATTGACACCATATTTTTGCTTCCATACCTGAGATCTGTCTGATGCTTTTGCCTCAACTCAAAGGGGGAGGGAACCCCTAAAAACCCTAACAGACATTAAAAATGTTACAGTCAAACTTTTAGGCAGAAAATGGTGACATAGAGACATAAAAAGACCACAGAATGCCGGGGCCAAAGGAAATTAGAGAAATATGTTTTAGTTGTTCTTTTAGTTCTGTTTAGTCAGTTAGCCTTGAGCTTTTTATTGCTGCTGTCACATTGCAGCTTCATTCAAGTAAATACTACTTTAAAAAAAAAAAAAAAGAAAGAAAAAAAAGAGTGGTTTATGAAAAGCTTTCTTCTTGTCTCACACAGGCTTCTTGTAAAAACTGTTTGCTCTCAATGGGACTACTCCTCTTAAATCTTGTGGACTGTTTCAAAGGAATCCAAAACCAGGTATGCACTGAATTTACCTTGGAATCTGACAGCATGTTTTCCTGGATACCTTTTAATCTCATAATATTTCAAAGACACACTTGGAAAGTACCAGCAGACACATAGCACCAAGACTCTACAGCACGCCGAATGGCATCTTGGGGAACCTAAAACATACTTAAAATACTGCTAAGGAAGAAACAGTATGTTTTACCAAGGTCAGCTTTCCCTCCTGCTATGAAAAGGGGAATGCCAAGGGTTGCAAATTTAAAACATCCAATGCAAGGTTTTATTATGTGCAGCAAAATGATAGTGCCTTTGTTTAATGCCTAGAAAGCGTGGAGTATTCTCAAAGAAGAGGAAACCCAGAGAAGAACTGTCGGCCCTTCATCCTGAGGGGTGCAACCCCCATCTGCTGCTGCCTGTCCTTTCTCACCTGCATTGGCCCTTCAGGTATTCTGTTGTAACTCGCCTGGCTTCAGCCACAGGGCTCAGCACCCAAGCCCTAGCAGTCCGGGCAAGAACCTTTCAATACAAGCCTCATCCCACCGAAACCGAAAGCTTCCCTTAGTAAGTCTTTTACTTTATTTTTTTACCCTTCCAGTAGCCCATGTTTTGAACGAAGTGGTGCTTTGGTGACATGACCCGAGCCGCCTCCCCCGCGAAGTGATGAACTGCAGCGGCTCACAAGCCCCTTCCCAGCAGTACCCCAGCCCGGCATTTGCCGTCCCGTTTGCCCTCAGCCCGGGCCCCTCTCCTGGTCCCCACGTCCCTGTCTCTGAGCCCCAGGTCTGACCGGGGGTCTGCCGGGCTCACCCCGAACCCCAAAAGCCGCTTTTGGGCCCCGGGGCGGGCGGTCGCCATTCTGCCTCCTACCTGCCGCCTGGCGCCGCTCCGCGCCCGACATGGCCGCCGGCCCGCTGCGTGCCTCCGAAGGACGCGGGGCGGGAGAAGGAAGGGGAAGCCTTCGGCCTGCCCCCGGCGCCCCGAAGGTGAACGGGAGGAATGGCTTCCTCGGGATGGAACCCGTCCTCTGCTGAGGCGTCCCTCTCGAGGCTGGGGAGGCCCTCAGGACCGTGCGAGGGGTCCCCCTAAAGGCGCAGGCTGCTTCCTTCGCCTTGAGGCTTCAGGTGCCCGACATGCCTCTTCCTCAAGGCGCCCAGGCGTGAGGGGAGCCCTGAGGGGTTAGGCTAGAGGTAGGTTTGTAACCTCGGATTGTCTGTGCAGCACATCGCCCTTGGTCTTGGCTAAGAGAGCCAAGGGGCTGACAGAGTGTGCCTGGGTACCTTCACAAACGCCCATCTTGTCAGCCCCTTCCTTACGGGCACTGATCACTGGGTGGTAACAGAGCCAGGATGGTATGGGGACAAAAACACCCTTCTGTAGCAGAGCTTAGGAGATTTGTAATGCTGTGGGTCTGAATTTCAGTGGCCCTAGGATATGCTTAAGCGTCTGGAGTTCAGTGCTGCTACAGGCACCAAAGGAGGTGTGTGTAAGTGTGAACAAGCTCCTAGAGATCAATGCTGCTATAGGAGGTGGCTTTGAAGGGGGATTTAGGGTATTTTTACCTTGTCAGGCTTGTTTTACACAGGTTTATTCCATGAATAACATGGTTTAGACAAGGTGCCTCCCTTTAGGTGGAGCTACGGGTATTTTTAACTGCCTTTGCTTATTTTCCCCTTGTTTGGACTTGTCATCCTCAAGCTGCTGTAGTCAGCTAGATCAAGATAAAATTGTTTAAAATGGTTTTGTGTACATTTTAGTCAAAACAGGATGTTATTTTATAATAGCATCTTTCTTATGGTGTAAAACACTTAGTCTCTTAGCAAGCAGATTCATTTATTTTTCAAACTGCAACCCCCAGACCTCTCAGCTCCCAACAGAGCTACCCCTAAGCCGCCAGCTGCAGTAACTCTGTATGAAGGAGCAGAGAGCCTAAATTTCAGGCTCCAAAATAGCTCTCTGTTCAGCAGTTTGCATTCATGTCACCCATATTCCTTAGTCCTGCAATTAGGTTAGATCTCAAGAAGCCCATTTTAACTTTTTTTTTTTTTTTTTTCACTTTGTTTTGCTAGTGGCTAAGAGCATACTCAGTCAGCCATTGCGTTCAGCTGAGTCACCAGTAATTTGAGCACACATAGGAAGCCAGAGGTAACGTTTGACTCTGGTGTGCATTTCCAGCTTATTTTAATGTGTTTTTGTTAGACCTGCACGTACATGTTTAGAAAGTCTTGGGTTGTTGCAGTAGCTCCACCCTAAGGGGGCATTATTTATTTATTTATTTATTCAGAAAGCATCGTGGATGTATCAAAACTGCAGATTGAAGAAGGTTGCTTGATTTTGGACATGCTACTGCTGTTCAAATCATCCAGACAAGCAAAATAGCCTGACAGACATAATCACATTAAAACCTGTAAAAAATAAAAAAATCACTGAGACATTTAAAAATAGTGCTATTGCCTACATGAAAGCACACAATAATGAGCCAAATGCCAAAACTGCAATATAATTTATATATATATATATATATATATATATATATATATAAAGGCTGTTGAATGACATGAGTAATCCTGAGGGTGATATCTAGGTTTCCCTTTGCCATTGTAGCCTGTAATGTTTCACATAATTTACAGGAAAATATAACCAAGGATTTCTGCTACAGGCAAAACTTAGGCAAAGACTCCCTCAAATATAAATGCTTCCTTTGGTTTATTATCAGTAACGTCATCTGTTGTGTTATCTAGCCATGTAAAGGCTCTTTTTAGTATTAAAAATAGTTTGAGGGGAACTATTAAATGCTTTCATGGTATATTTGCAGGTTAATACAGAAGGGAACAAAGCCCAGCTCTTTCCAACAGTGAAAATTTTCTTCTGTGTACATATAAGCACATAGCTGAAGCTCACTTTTACCTGACTTACCTGGTCAAACTATGATATTATTCTGCACTCACTGTGATAATGCATCATAGTTTTAAGCAATGAGGGTAATTCAGAATCATTTCAATTCTATGACAAAATAAATTTCACTGAATTTGGAGGAACCACAAGTTCTTCAAACTCAGTTTTGTAAAACTTGGCAGTAGTATGTCTCTTGCAGCATTACTTAGTAGTCACAAACACAAAACTATGGCCAAAGAACTTCAGCAGGAACTTTATTCTGAGGCACTTATATTGTATCACTTACACTAAGCTCTAGTGAAAAACAAAACAAAAACGCCACAAACAACCGGTAAAGCAAAAACATATAAAAGCACTTCCAGAGAAAAATCACAATCCATGAGTCAGGTAAATTTTAGGCTTTCTACGCAGTCTCTGCTCCCTGTTCACTGATGCAATATCTTGATTTTCAGTTGTCTTGTGGATTTCTAAGGCAAAACAGAGCAGTAGTACAGGATCTAATGCAAAAGTTAACTGGAGATTAGCAACAAAATATCAGGATGGAGGACAAATCCCAAATAATACAGGCATCTGATGATTTCAGCTAGAGACATCACAGAAGTCATCGATGACGGAAATAAAGGCTCAGATGTTTGTCAGCCTCACAGAGGTCATGGGAATACACAACAGAAATACAAGCTCAAATTTCTGCCAGTGTCATGGCAGGCATTTTAAATAAAAAGGTTTGTTGGACATGCTGACCCTATCCGTGGAACCTTCTTCTAGTTTTCAATCAGAACAGACTAAATGAAAGCAAAGGTGAACACAGTAACCAAGTGGTGCCACAAAACAAATACAAATCAACATCTTTGAACAATATATCCTTTCTATGCATATAATACACAATACTTTTTATTTGAAAAATAAACACTTGAATAGTTTTTAAAATTACGTAACATTACAAATACATTCCAGCAATTTCTCATATCAGAAGTATATCCTTAGGTCGCGAACTGTTCATTTTAGCAGTCAAGCCTTAGAAGGATCAACTTATTTGATCTGAAAAGTGCTGTAAAAGTAAGTTTGATAAAGAATCAGGTAGAAATATATAGTGCAGATATATACCCTTGCTTAGGGTTTTTTTTGTTTTGTTTTGTTTTAAAACAAACCCACAGGACAGAATACGTCTGAAAGAACTGAAGGCAGTTGTACCAAAAGCATGAAAGTACTGGCTATGCAAGATTCTATATTAACTCACACAAAACACTCTTTCCTGATAGATCTTATCAGAAGCATCAACTGCTAGGAAACCTAACATTTGACCTACATTAAAAATCACCTGAGAATTCAACTCTTCTGTGCCTCTGATTTCCTCACTGTGCATTTTTGTTTTAATTTAAATTAGCACTGATGTTTTACAATAGCATACCCTCAGTGTACATCCACCAAAGGAATCTAATTTCAGTTTCCATGTTTCTAGTTTAAAGGTAAAGATAACGAAGACTTGATATTTTTTTTTAAAAAACATGAGGAAGAATATCACAGTAACTTTCAAACCAGTATATTCACGTTAGCATTTAATATATTACTTTCTGGAAACTGTAAAGCTTTAGTCAAAGTCTTGCTTCATTTCAGTTGAGTCTTTTACTTCATTCGGAACCGTAAGATGTCCATATCTTTCAGAGATCTGTCTTATCCTCATACCGACACATACAGGCAGCTCTCTGGCTGTCCAGGTATGGTTTACATCCTAAATGTATAACTGCATCAAACAACAGCTGGACAGTTGATTCACAAGCTGCAAACAAAGAGAAGTTAAGTGAGAAGTACTCTAGATGGAATATGAACCTACTAGACATGACTCAGGTAAACTGAGAAGGATTTTAAAAAGCAGACTGCTCTGGGCATAGCAAACAGACTGTCAAACCAAAGACTGAACCAATACGGAGTCATTAACGTTGTGAATGAAGATTTTACTTATGCCAATGAAAATGAAGAAAGTTCATTGAATATGGAATGTTATCAGTGTTAGAAACATCACTTAGTTCTGGCAAGATGAAGTTTTATCCCTCACTTTTTGCATCCTGATTTATGCAAAGGCTGCTACCTTTAACAGCAACTCAACAGAATTTCGTAAATATTCATCAGTTTTGACACAAAGCACTAACATGATGACTTCTCTGCAGTTGTGTGGATCTGAAAAGTTCAAACAGAGGCTTGTTGTAAAAACTGATTGTTCTTGGTGGGACTACTTACTGTAAAAGTGCCATTGTCCAAGTTAAGTGTGGTTATGTCATGCATTGATCAGATGCAGGCCAACAATCAGAAGGAATCCAATCATAGGATTATGGGCTGTTCAGGAAAAACCTAAAATGTATGCACTAAGGGACAGCATTAACTGCTTCCGCTATAACAATATATTATTCTAGTATCTTATTTCATAAAAGGAGACAATTCAGTATTGTCCTACTGTTTACTAGCAATGACATGTAGTAGACATTTAGAACTCAGCCAGCAAAACAGTGAATATTGAGCTACACTACAGCAAATGCAACAATTACAGTTATATGTATGTTTTGATCAGGTTGTATTCCCATCTCGGTACTCCTAAAAGGGAATAATTATTTTTTCCCCATTTTAGCCCTGATCATTTTCCTATGCTGTGTCATTGCTCAGCTGTACGCATGTCTGGGCTGCATGACAGACGGACTGAACAAGGCATCCTTCAGCAATAGCTTTAGCTTAAGAAAATGTGGCATTACTGTGCTGCACAAAGATTCTTTGCCAAACAAGCTCAGTTAAAGTTGGAAAAACAAAGGCATTTTTCAGGCTTACCCTGTACGCTCTCTGATATTCCAAGTGTTTTCTGCACATCTCTGCAAATTTTGGAGAGGCACGACTGAAATTGCTCATCACAGTCATTTTTTTTATTGCCACAAGTATCATAACATCTGTCATGGTGATTGCAGCACTTTGTCATCGAAGGGATCCCAATGTCAAACTGCGAAGAAAATCCCCCCACAGCATTGGTGGTACAATTAAGATTGGAATCTTGAGATATTACATAAGAAAGATACAGTCTATGAATATGACAGAATACAGAAGTTAGAAATTAATAACTAATGCAATCAATCCAGCTGTCATTCAGTTGTCTCTATGGTTTGCTGTTCACCGCTAGTAAGCTGTGCTGGCTTGACCCCGGCCAGCAGCCAAACACTTACACAGCTGCCTGCTTAACCCCTGCCCCCTCACAGGACAGGGGAGAGAATAGGAAATGCAAAGGCAAGATAACACATAGTTCTAGATAAAATTTAATAGGTGACCTAAAGAGGGAAAAGGAAAACACAAAGTAGACTGATGCCTAGCATGTTCCAGAGCAACAGCCACCTTGGCAGCCAACCCCTTCCTCTTGCTCCCTTCTTTTACCACTACGCCAGTTTTACTGCTAAACATGATGCTATACAGTATGGAATATCCCTTCTCTGAGCCCCCGCTGTGTCCCCTCCCAGCTTCCTGCCCAGCCCCAGCCTGCTTGCTAGGCACAGTGGGGAAAAAAAGAGAAAGCTGTAATGCTGTGCACGCATTGCTCAGCAATAGACAGAACCAGTGGTGTGTTACCTATCGACACTGTTTTAGCCCCAAATCCCTAACACAGCATGACGCAGGCTGCTATGAAGGAAGTTAACTCCATCCCCGTCAGACCCAGTACATAACACAACCCATATTTTCTTTGAAGGAAAATGGATTAGCGTTGGTAAAGTGGGAGTCAAAACCTCCACTCCTACAGGGCTACTGTTCAGTTGTTCAGTGCTTTCAAGACTGTGAGAATGAAACATTATTGGTTAAAAGATTAGAAGTTAATCATCATCACTATTTTATCCCTATAATATTTATGATGATGAAAATATTTACATTTTGTTCATTTATAATACTAGTATTTCCACATGTTGTTACCAAAGCACGTGCTGGAGCTGATAGAGGCAGGGATATAGTACATGGGTGATTGCTCATCCTTACAATATGAAAGGAAGAAAACACACACATCGAGGAAAGTCCATGTATGAAAATCCACAGGCACAAAGAAACCCCAAAATGGACTTACCTGAACCCCAAATAGAGGAGATCCACAGCCGTTTGGTGGTGAAGGTTTATACCCGTAGCGAGGAAAGGGCTTTGATCCTGTAAAAGGCCATTTATAATACCTCAAATATATTTTTCCACAGAATTTTAGTACCATCAAAGCTCACCACTGCCATTTGCTGGGCTTGAGACAATTGTATTTTTGGCATAAGCATGTATTCAAGCACCTGAGTATCACGAAGTCTTTCCAAATCACAGCTTAGAAGCACTAAGCACTTTGCCAACAAGGGGGCGATAAGACACCTGAACAAGTATTCACTTTAGTTTCCATGTAAAAAAGAAAAAAAAAAGAAAAAAAAAAAAAAAGGTCTTGAGTCACTACAAACAATGCATGAGAGTCACTACAATCGATGCACGACTTGTGTGCAATACACGAGATTATTTTTAAGAAAAAGAAGGGCTCTTTGAAGTACTAATAAACTTTAAAGTGCTCCATGCTTTGTACAAAGCCAGTATGTTGACGATCCTAAGGGTTAAACGAAAAACACACGGAACGAAACGGATCCAACAACAACCCTCACTACCCGGGCGTTTACACCACCAGAGCCCGCTGAAGCCCCGACCCCCCGCCGGGGAGCAGACCTCGCGTCCCGACCCAATCCGGATCCGAATCCTGATCCGGGAGGCGACCCTTCACCTCCTTTCGCGGCCTCGCAACAACAAGGCGAGGGCACGGCTGCGGCCCGGCGCTTCCAGGCACCGCCAATCAGCCCGGCCCGGGCGGCCATTTCCCTCCTTCTCCCCGCGGCGGCCCCCTCACCGTCGCTGCACTTGTAGTGGCACAGCCCGTCCTCGCCGCCCAGCAGGTCGAGGGCGGCGTTGAGGTACACGTCGATCTTGTGCACCCCGTTGCGAATCGTCTTCAGCGTCAGCCGCCAGTCGGGAGTCCGCGGCGCCTCCTGGCTCGCACCCAGCCAGGCGCAGGCCAGCAGCGGCAGCAGCAGCTGCAGCAGCAAGGCGCCGGCCATGCCCAGGGCCGGCCGCTCGCCTTGAGCCCCCGCCGCCTGCCCGCCGCCATCGGCCCGCCGGGCGCCGCCCCGAGCCCGCCTCCGGGGAGGTGCCGCCAAGCCTGAGGCGACGACCCCAAGGCTGAGGCGACGCCCCAAAACCTGAGGGGACGCCCCAATACCTGAGGGGGCCGCTGGAGGAGTGGGGTGGCGGGGTAGGGGATGGCCGTGCCTCAGTGCTGAGCATGTGGGGTCTGTGGCTACAGAAAAGCGACCAAAATGAGCCCGCTTGCTAAACTTCCCAGTCCATACACATGCCTATCTATATATATTTAAATCCTACATGCTCCTTAGAGGGGGCGAAGTGGAGCCGTAGGGGAGCTGGTTTAGATTTTGTAATGAAATCTTTGTTTTAAGGTGCGTAGGATTGACCCGCGCGTGCTAGCATCAGGATTTCAGGAGAAAAGTTACTGGTGAAAAACAGGCGATGGAGAGAAAACACTCCAGATAGACAGTCAGAGTGGGAAGATAACACAGTAAAATACTGTTTTTTCTTTGCACCCTTCGCATTTAGTATTAATCAGAGTTAACTGAAGAAATAGGTGGAAAAAGTTGACGTCTGCTAAGTCAAACAAAAGAGGGAGCTCTTCCTACACCTGTCCTGAAAAAGAGCTTTTCCCTATGATTACGTCATAAAGACCCTGGTTCAGCAAAGTATTTCCAAGGAAGGAATATGCTTAAATACTTTCCTAAACAGGAAGCTTTATTAGGGGCAGATAAGAGAAGTAATTCATACCCTTAACTTCAGCTATTGGTGATTGACAGGGTCCTTGATAAATTCGTGCTGATTTTTCTACAAGACAGTGGAAGATAAAGAAAAGGCAGGGAAAATGTAAAACTTCTGTCTGAAGCAGACAGCGTTGAATTATTAAAAAACATCACCACCAGCAGCAAAAAATGCAGCAAAACACAAAAAAAGCACCTCCCTCCCCCCTGTCAACAACTTGTGCTATTGATTCAATGGGATAATTCATTGAGAAAGATAAAGTAAAATAGGTATTAAAACTCTTGTAAATTAGAATCCAGTGAAGAATGTTATAAAACTCTTGATCTATATGATGTCGAGTTTGTCATATGCTGGAAATACACATACACAGGCAAAGGACAGTAGGACAGTAAAGACACTTATTTAGTTTATGTTGTCTTGAAATTCCTCTGTTCTTTGTGACTAGCTGTGGTTAAATTAATACAAAAATTGCCCTAAGCTAGATGATCAGACACAGTGTACTAACTAAATTAAAAATTGTCTGAGTTTTTAGCTGAAAGAATTACAACCAGAGCAATCTTTGAGTAACAAACATCACGATCATATGCAATCCTTCCGTTAACAGGGGGTCTGAAGTGTAATTTCTCAGTAAGCCTACAGAATCGACTGCCAAGAAAAGCAGCATCCTGAGGGTTTCTAATGACCTAGACCTTGAGATGATGGAATACCTTTCAAGTTCTGTGCTTGCTGTCCTTTCTGCGATGCTTGCATATTGCTGCTGCAGTCATTTCCCAAACACTGCTCTCACTATGGCTGTCCATTTAAAATAAATAAATAAGCAACAACTGCAGCTGAAATACAACATAAAGTCGGGAGAGAGGAAAAAAGTAATGACAAGAAGACAGACACTTCAAGTTCCCTGCAGTAAGCATGCTTTTATTAGAGAATTTTGCTGTGAAGGCATGTCACCATAGAATTATTTTTCTACAGGCTTCTGCAAAATTGTGGTATTCACAGAGAATTAAGCATTTTTAAAATACATTATTTCAAGATTTGTACTCATAGTTGCTAAGGTACATGGCTGCTGATTGTAAAAAAGGACTAGTGTTCATTATTGCATGGATGATAACATGGAAGTATTGTGTTTCCTGAGCTTCAGATATTATACCGTGAAATGAGACTCCTTGTCACGTGATGGCTAATCCAATCATAATAGCTGGCAATTTTTGTGTAGACTCCGGGGTGACCAGCCTCCCCGCAGTTTTCACCCCAGCTCACAACACCCCAGACATATGCCACGTTTTCTGCATCAAAACAGACCAAGGGTCCTCCTGAATCCCCTTTGCAACTGTCTATCGAGCCATCATAAGTACCTGGAGCAAAAAAGGAAACAAAAGCAAAAGTTCATATACAAGCGAGCACTCAAAGAAATACACAGGAGTTTTTTTAGGTCTGTGTCATTGCCTGACAGGTGTTTGCCTAATGGTCACCAGTACTGGAGGTTCCTAACCTCTTTGGTCTGTTACTTCTTATTTCATTTCACAAAGGGCCCCTCTTTATAATTGTGACTGGCCCAAATGCTCATTTGCTTTGACATCAGTGATATATTTCTTGGTTTACCCTGTGCAATAGAGAAGAATTCAGCCATATCGCGTATTATATCATTAGAAGAAGCTCATAAAAAGTGGAGGAAAGTTGGAACAAAATGGCAAAAAGATTTGTAGGCTGATTCCTATGGAAATGAAGATATCGTTATGTGTATACTGAGGTGTCTGCCGTTGGTGTCCTCTCTACCCAGTAATTCATTGGCCAGTTTCATCTGAGCTACATGGAGAGGTAGAAGCCTCAAAATTAATTGCTGTACAGGCTTTATGGAAAGAGGTGGGCAGGCCAAGGAGAAATGTGAATGGTGGGACGGGAGGGTGCGCAACTGTCTTCAACTGAGTCCTTGCAGTTAGGACGCTTATTGTGGACCTTTTGGAGCAGCAGACAGCAGCCCTGAGACACAGCGTGTAGGCTCAGTGCTCCTTACAAGCTTCAGAGGTCACAAAACTGCTTATTTGCACTTTAGCAAATTTAGTGCTCCTGAAAAAAATGAATTAAGATTGAAGGGTGTGATACTGACAAAAACATTGCCAGCAAGCTAGAATACAATTTATGCTTTGCCCTGTAGACTTAGTTAAAGTGTATTAATTTTTAACATACTCCTCTTTTCTGCTTGGTTGTTTGACCTAGTAGGAGGGAACTCACACTCAGCATGACTCCGTGTTTTTAAAAATGTAACATCTTTTTCGAATCTCTACATTACCAAGAAAGAGCCCTGTGAACATTTTAGAATTTGAATGACTAATCCTATAAAGCTAGATTTTGTTGCCCTTACTCAGTTGAATTAATAACTTGTATAACTTGTATAACTAACACCAGTGGATACCAGTCCTTAATTCCAAAGTTTGTATCCACGTCAGCCTCATGCTGAATTTATAAAAACTAGATATAAAAGCCAAATCATTTGTGATTTTTTTTCTTTGTAAGTAGTTTGTTTAAATATTGCCTTTACTTTCAGAGTTAAACAATAGTTAAAACTATCTGTCCTGTAAGTTGAATGCTCATTGCTCTCTTAGAAGCGTATTTGGCAATACCTTTTGTTATGTGAGAAGCAAAAATGTGTTCTCAAAATGCTTATTTTAGTACTAGGAATGACAACCAGTTTCCTGGCCAGACTAATCTTGGTTTGAAAAGTTTATAGTTTTTTTACTGGGGTGCAGTTTGCTGGTAGCAAATGTCCAAGCAGATAAATGGTCATATCCTAGTCAACAGAACTACGAATGTCCTCCAAGAAAGGCACTTACTTAAAGATGTTCCTGGATCAGAATAAAATAAAGGTAGGAGGAAGTTCAGTGGGCTGCAAAGTGCTTGTGTATTTAGAAAACACAACTCCAACTGCATGCTGAAATTTGCCCACAAGGACCAATACTTGTCATACTGTCATCACAACTGTTTATATATAGCTATGGAGCAGTGGTGCAGATAGGCTACAATGGCTAGCGTTTTGCTAGTGGTGACGCAGTGGCATTTGGTTTATTGTATTTTCCAAGTCTAAAAGATTTCCCAGCCAGTAACAGCAGACCTTGAAAACTGTGGGTTTGATAGTAAAGAAATTATAGTAAGTTCATGCTTGCCTGCACATGCCATTTTCTTAAAAAATCGTCCTGGATACAATTCAGAACAATTCTGAAATAAATTAACATTGCCCCACTTGAGCACATACTGTTTGGTATAACCTAGAAAAGAAAAGAATAACCTTTTCTAAGTTAAAAATGAAAAATGCATGAGACATTTAATATCATAAATTGAAAGTTACATATTTGCTTATGCATTGAATATAATCTTAACTATAATAGACCAGGTATGTTGAACTGCCACTAACACTCACCCTCTACGTAATGCAATACCTTGGCCACATGTATTAAAATAAAAGTGGCATGGTTTAATTGCAGCATTAAATACAGCAGTTTCATTTTGTGGTATTTTTACCCTTTCCCTTTTCTTGTCCTCCTCAATTTTTTTCCATGTTTTCCATATCAAGGTTTCCATACACCCAGAAACCAGTATATTGTTTTCTACGAAATGGAGAAATGCCCCCAATCCTCCTTGTCACCTTTTTTCCCAATTCTACTCTTTTTTTTTAAGAAGAGGGGCCCAGATTTTGACGCTATGGGTAAACAATATATTACAAGGTTAAGGACATTCTCTGTTTTGTTCTCTGTCCATTTGCTCATAATTCCCAGCTCTGTATTTGCTTTATGGACTGCTACTGAGTTTGGACAGGAGAAGCCTCACAAACAGCACGTGGCAGCTCTGACACTGGGCTGAAATCATTCTGTGACATGAGACAAATCTTTGAAAGTGTGACTGCATTGGACTGCTCTGTCCCCATGCAGCCCTCTCAGGGTTGAACTTGTACACGGCTAAGATGTGCTCAGATGTGCCAAGTTTTGTAACTGCTGACTGAGGCTCGCATCCAGGGACGGGGCAGTGGCTGTGACTGTGGGCCATGTGTTCAATGCCATTACCAGCTCTCCACAGCTAAGGTAAATCTGAGATCTGTAATTTCAGCCACCTCTGGATGCCTAGGAGGTACTGAAATGCTCTCATCTCCTTTGAGAAGTGTGTAGGGGAACAGCACAGTTCCAAACAGTTTCCTTGCTATGTGCATGTCCTCCAAATGCTGCCATCTGACTCCTGCCATCCCTCTCCCACATTGACACCAATGTATGTGCTGCCAGGGGGTCAGCCTGCTCAGGGAACTGAATGTTTCTTTTGGTCGGGATAGTTCTCAGAGGTGTTCTCCACAGCAATTTACTTAATAGTTGAGACAACAGAGGAAGCAGTGCAGAACAAAGCGGCAGCCCAAAGCACCACCGATGTTCTCTGTGCTTAGCCTCCTGTAAGCATTTTCAAAATGAAAGCTGACCACACTTTGAAACACTGTGATAAAAGTAATACATTCTAGTAGTAAGCACTAAATCAAATACCTTTCTCAAGTCCCCATCCAGAAACCTTGCATTTATCACCGGTGTTGAACATATACTCTGACCAGGGAATGCAGGCAGGTGTGCTGTATTTCAGAGAGCATTCTCCTTTCCCATGACCTTTCAGCTCCATCAGAGCAATGTCATTTTCATATGTTGCAGCATTATAATTCTCATGGATTATCAGTTGCTTTAGCCTGTAGGTGTCTGTCTCTCTGTCGTACCGTATTGTATCCAACAGTCCAATCCAGACACGGTACAGGTGAACTCGAGTTGCTCTGGAAAAGAAACAATGAAATAAAATGTGTTACCTAGCACAGGCACTGTATGTTTCACTTAGCCATAAATTTTTGTGTTTTATCAAAGTTTCTGTAGAATAAAAATTCATACTGTGTAATATAGTTTCTTTCTGGACTTCATGTCCAGGTTTTTCTGAAGTGTAGCAAACGCAAGGCTGATGACACTTATTGCTGAGTGCTGCAGCTAATACAGAACAAAACCCCTAAAGGCCATCCTCTGTGTTTAGTGCTGTCTCGTTAAACTCATCAGTGCTTTTTCATGTGTCTACTCATAGCCAAAATTCTCTTCCTCTGAATCTCCCCTGTCAGTAATGTGAGTGAGTCTCTGTCTTCAGTTGTTTTATTCAGTAGGCAAACAGGAATTAGCAAACAAGGGCAATAATGTCCAGATTAATCTTTCTACCTTGCAAAGAAATAATTTCCCAGGTTGTTGTTTTTACCTGACACAGTGTGCAGCAGTCAGAACCCAACAGCCACCAATATAAACCCCTCCACAGTACACTGTTGCACCTTCAGTGCCAGTTTCTTTAATTGCCACTTGCCAAGGGAATTCACCCTATTCAAACAACAAAAACCCAAACAACGTGAAATTATAATTGTACTATTTTTCATGCATAAAGGGAAAAACAATCCTTTGTATCACCTCATCTCTTTGACTAAAGCTGACTGTAAATTCAAAATCTGCTGTTGAGAATTTGCTCATAAATTAAGCTCTACCCAATATATAGGGTATAATTAAATAGGATATAGTATAGGATATAAAGGGTGCGTATTCTAAAGTACAGCAGTTTTGCTCAATCTTCTTTGTGCAATGCCTCCCTCCCCCCAGCTTTCTGTCATGAAATTCCTAGTCAGAGGAACAGATGTAGAATCTGATCTGGTACGATCAGGTATTACATTTGTCTGTATTCTGTTTTCTTAGAATTGTCATTTCTAGCTACAGTTTTAAATATTTTGCTGGATCCTGTAATGCTCCTTTTTGCAACCTGGTATTTTACTTTATAAATTGTGCTCCTCTTCACATTCATTCAGTGCAGTGCCAGTTCTGCTGCAAAACATGAAACCAGTGTTGTTGCTGATTTTGTTATTTCTGCATATTTTAACAGAAGGATAATAATACCCATTTAATTTGATACTGAATGAATGCAGATGAGCACATATTGTTAAGGTTTGCTTGTTGTTTTTTTGTTTGTTTGTTTTACCTTGCTTGCAATTTCTCCACCTACGATTCTTTTCCGTCGAGTTAACGTGTGATTAACAACACCACAGTTTATTTGGGGAAGAAATGTCTTTGTCAGTTTTCTTTCTTTAACAAAAAGGAAAAATGTGTCTCAGAATTCAGGCATTCATTCTCTGTTTGGAGACAGGTTTATCTTTATCTTGAAATCACAAGTGCTGTGAGTATGCGAATAGCTAAAGCAGCAAGAAAGCAAAGACCAAAAATTTCAGCATCTGTTTTTGCTTTGAAAATTGCTTATGTCTTAGCATCACATTATTTCTTTTTATTTTCCACTGTTGCTAGTGTTCAGGAAAAAAAATTAAAGCAGTTCCCATAGATTTGCTTGGAGTTTAGCTCTGTCAGCTGCCAAAACCTGCAGATGTGGATCCTTGGCCAGGATAAATTATTATGGCATTCTTGAAATTAGTGGAAAGTGAGGCAAATGGTAAGCCCCTGAGTGTGTACTCCTAAATCATCAAGTCCACATATCTGAGTGTTCTGGATCTGGCCAGCTGGCTGGTAGCTAGAAAGCCACTAATAAGCAGATATGGGGTGTTTTGTGGATGGTTAGTTACTTACCTGCATCCATACTGTAATATTCAACACGCTTTGTTTTGCCTGTGGTGGAATAATAAAATACTAAAAATGTTTGCAAATATTTAAAATTGCTCTGTTACTTAGATATGTGTTTGTGTGCCAAAATCATGGTACACTTTTCAAATGCATAGGTGTGCACCATTTCACATGGACAAAAACATTGTTTAAGCATGGTGCCTACTGTTTCCTTTACTAGGCACTCTTTGGCTGCCACAGCCTGCAAGTGACCTACATCCAGCAGATAGGCGCTTGTTTGTAACTATATGACATTTACTCTTATTTTCTTGCCTAGAGAACCCTTCTGCAAAGAAACCCTGTGAAATGGCCTCCTTTCTTTTTTGATCTCTAAATCAACAGCCCATTCTCCTCCACCAGAAATTCCTCCTCCTGCCCCATCAACTTTTGGGAGCTTTCTGAAGCCCAAAGGAGCATTATATAAAAGGATTTTTTTATTTTTATTTTTTCTTTCTGATTTAGATGCTGCTTCTGTATTCTGTGTACCTCCTTTAATAGAGTAAAGGAGGTTACTCAACACGAGAAGTAAATTAAATGCTTTCCGAATCTGGTTTGTCAGCTTTTATTCAAACAAAATGCCCATTGAATTCAGTTCCTAAATAGGGGCTGAGGATTGGGTCTGTTCTCATGTTACTGACAACAGTGTTTACCTTTCGAGTTCAGTTTACCGATTACCATGTACCAAAAATGTTTACTTTTTGGCTTTAGACTTTGTCTCTTAGCAGAGCAAGGAAAAACATCTAAGTTCAAAACAAAATCTTTTTGATGGTGAGGAGAACAGCACAGAAGAATTATTATATTAGCTGTTCATTACATGTGAGGATGATATTCCTGCCAACTCTGTCTACATTTTCTTCAGAAATACGAGATATCAGTTTGATAGATGGCCAAATAAGCAAAAGACATAATCTGCTTTATATCTCCTAAAATGTCACCTGTTTCTTATTTTCTTTAGTTTTCTGGCCATTCTTTTCTAGAAGGAAGGCAAGGAAAAGTACCTAACCTTCTCTTAGTCTCCTAGTATGTAGAGCATACCATAACATCAGAAAGACTAATTCTCGCATGCATTTTGATTTTGCTAATCTGTTAAATAATTTAATTATATGCATTTTGTAGTCTCTAGGTGTTAACTTAGCATAATGAAAGGAAAAGAAATAAAAACATGTCTCAAATGGAAACCTGAGCAGAAAGCTTGAGCTTCATCCTCTCCTGTGAGGCAGTCAACTTCTTGGTTACAGACATTCCTATTTGGAATACAGATATTTGACCGACAGTGGAAACTGTTGTTTCTGCATTCTGTAATATAAGAGAATTCCAACTTAAAATGTGAACACAATATAATATCCATGTTATGGGGGACTTGACTGTTCATAAATAGATCGTGAAAGCAGGCTCTGTAAGTATAAAATGAAATGAATACTTGGCTCTCCTCATTTTACTATCCTGATGTTTGCTTTAAGACTTAAAAAAAAAAAAGTCTCTCTACAAGTTCAGTACTGTAGTTTTAGACATGGGTATCACTCCTTACCAGTTTCACTGCCATGTGCCTATGCTCAACCTCAGCCAAAGGACCTCCAGTTTTACCAGCATTATGGATCATCTCAGATGAGGAATTTATGATTCTTGGGTCAAATTTCCCTCCAAAATCAGAGTCCAAGTTAGGCTTTTGACTGAATGGTATACATGTAGCACTAGGAATTGAGTCCTGTTTTGAAATTACTGGCTTTAGTAACTTATTTCTTCTAAAATTCTTCTTATTTTTCTAAAATCCATACAGCTGAAACAACTATTTTGGTGAAATGGAATTTGAATAAATGTCCTCTAAATATATGAAGCAACAGGTACTTATTATTATTTCCAAAATTCCTGTCACTATGTTTTCATGATTACCAGATTAAATGTACTGACAACTATAAAACTACAAAATCAAGATTATTTAGGGGTAGTGATGGTATTTGTAACCCGCATTACAGTTTGGCACCTGAAACCCAACTTCTGAATGTATTCTCCTGCATTCAGATTATGCTAGATCTGCTTTGAATAAAAGTTGTTACAGCTAGAATTGCAGGTGCTGAAAGAATGACATGAACATGATGTTCATGAACAAGCTATGCAACAGGAACTGTTCACACACATTCTATAGATAATCTTGTATTAGTAAGAAATTTAAGAAAGATCTTACTTTGGTTTAGAGGTAGCTCATTGGAAACAAACAAACGTTTTTGATTAATTACTATTGATTTTGCCTTACGAAAAATACGTTTCATTCTATTTAACACAGCTCTTCTTTTTTTTTTTTCTTTTTCTTTTTTCTTTCTTTCTTTTTTTTTTTTTTGTATCAACAGCCTTGTAAATAATCTCATTGTATTTCCTCATCCTCAGAGGAAATCCAGATCCTCAGAGATCACCTGCCTGCTTCACTGCTTCAGAAAATAATGTCTTTCTTTTTTTTTTTTTTTTTTTTTTTTTGTATTTTCCAATACAGAATTAGGGTTTGGTTGCCTTAATGTAATGACTTTGCAAAAGATATTTTATTGTTACATCACTGTAAGTATTCTTTGCGTGTGGTTTTCTGCTGAAATGATTTTCAAATAGCTAAGAAAGGAAATTATTACCTTTACAGCACAGTTCATCACTTAGGTCTCCACAGTCATTGATTCCATCACAGGTTTTGTTCAAAGAAATGCACTTGGCATTTGCACAAGTAAACTCATCAGCTGAACATTCTGTGCAGCAGGATAAAAACAAAGTTAGTGTGGAAATGCCTGTAGGTTCACAACTGCCCCAGGAAATACTCAGCTTACACATTTTATTCATTCAATAGTTTGGCCTGTCAACAGTTGGCGTTGTGGGACCCAGTAATGTAAAGAGGAGTCTTTTTTTTTTAACCTTTTCATTGCTTCCTCTTCAAACTTTCAGTGTGACCACTTATTTTCTACCTCCATCTTCCAGTAGCCTGCCAGAAGTGGACTTCATTTCTCGTAGACAGGGATTAAATAAGAGGTTCAACCCCCCTGTAAATGATTTCTGATTAAGGTGATGCATGTTCCCCCTCTCCAAGGAACTCCTCAAGAGTCTCTAAGCTGCTTCTGTGGCACAATTAAAAACTGAGACAAATCATAGCTCTTGGGCTGACTGATGCTTATCAATGCCAAAGTCACACTACAGGGACAGGAAAGGTGTTAGAAGTCAGAACAAAGACTCTATTCCTGTTTGTATCAGTGAGAAACTGAGGGGCCCCAGATGTTCCAGGAAGATACTAGCAGTTCCGTTACAGTCGCACTTGTCTGGCTACATTGCAACTGGCATCCTAATTGATCTCCCTGGTAGACGAAGCTAAGAGGAGGAGGTCATCACCTGTCTCCTGACGAGTTAACCTGTGAGAGGCAAGACTTGCAGGGTATAATATACCTAGGTGCCTTTGGAAAGGATGGGGGAACAACCAGAATCATGGGTGAAATATGTCCACTTTGGGGCATCATCTGCCAACTATTCTAAGAGCAACAGTGAATTATTTTCCAAGTTCATGAACTCAAGACTGCCTCAGTTCTCTTAAATGTTGCAGAAGATTATTTAAAAAGAAAAAGGTTTCATTGCAGGTTTGCAGTGGCTGACAGCTCAACAAAATAGACCATAAATACATATACTTAAAATAACATGAAGAACCTTAAATAAATTTTAAACACCAAACCTACTAACCTCGGAGAATTTTCTGGCACTGGAGTCTAACAAATCCATCACCAGTATTCCTCAGTTTCCTCTTTATAAAACATTCGGCAAGACTTGTCTCTAGGCCCTTGCAAGTTATTCGGAAACAGTGTGACAAATTTAAGGTGTGTTCTGTGATGTTGAAGACAGTATGGTAATATTCAGCACCTCTGTGAAGATAGAAATAATAAGTTCTGTAATTTCACAATGGATTAGCCACTGCTTTTAATGTTTAGAATTTATATAATTTTCCCAATGGCTAAGGAAAAGAAGCAGACTTTCTTTGGAGTGGTGCAAGAGTCAGTATGAGATACTTTGGAAGAAAAGTAAAACAAAGTGCCAGTTTTTGCAAAATGTAGCTTAGCAATGGATCTGTATGGGGCTCTATCTCAGCCACCGGGTGTGGTGATGGATAGAAGAGCCTCCTTACACAGGAACCATCCTGCATGGTGACACCAAAACCAATGGATATTGAGGAAGCTCAGGGCACTGCAAGATTGGCATTATTTTAAAAGTAAGATACTTATGGTTTGAATAGTTGTTATTTGTAATATAATAGAGAAATCTGTGGTTTAGTTTGCACTCTCAGGTGTCAATATAAGGTTTATTGTAGCCAAAACGTTCTTTTTGACTTTTTTTTGCCTTAACAGCTGGCTGTGACTGACTCTTATACAAGCATCACTACTTTCTCAAATCCATTGCAGTTAATGAGAGATAAATTCCCCAAACTTACAATTCAAAGCCAAGGTGCCTGCATGCCACATTTGCTTCATTCATAGTCCACTTACTGCCACATACAAAAAGGTTCTCCATATTCACAGGTTTTACTTGAAGCAAACTTGAATTCTTATACTCCGAGATTTTAAATGTTTCTAAAAAAAATCCAAAAAATCCCAAATAAAATTATATTATGTAGGTGTATTTAGTGGAAAGACCACACAGGAATAAATGAGACATAACGTATCTAGTAGACACCCAAAGTTCATATGGGAAGAACAGTAGGCTGGACTCAGGAGCTTGATTCTTGATTTTTCTGAGGACTGACTTTATGACTTTGAGCCTGTCACTTTTTCAAAATTCACCAGTTTCAGGACAAATGAGGATAATGGTTCGTGCCACATAGGATTATTGGAGCTCTGCTGAGGAAAGGGTGCATCTTAGCCTTTCATCAGAGAACTTCTGATAATCAACCAGCAACACTCCAGGTGAGATGGCCAGATCCTGTTTCTGTTACCTTTGGAGTAAAGCTTGTGCTGCTTGCAGTGGAGCCAAGGCCCACTGCTTCCCCCTGCCTCGACTTATTGCAACTGTATGGGGAGCACAGGAGGAGCACACGGAGTCTCTCCAAGGCTTTTCAGTGGAACATGCAAAGACAAATTTTGCCTCCCCGAGGACAATGGGCTGAGCTGCTGCTTCTGTGGGGAAAGAGAGCTGGATGGTGCTGGAGCTCACCCTCCTGCCAACAGGAGAGGTGGGGCTGGAAGATGGGTAGGAATGGTGACTGCTACTGCTGACATTTGCAGAGCCCTTTTTCTGTGTACTTAGGCAGAGGCTGAGCTGACGAAGTCAGCTCGATGCTGCTTGCCAGCGTACAAATCTGCTGGTTTGCAGGGGAACACCTTTCTGTTCAGATGAAATCTGCAGAGTGAAGACTGAGGTGACCGTGCCTTACTGTCTTCCCAGGTACCCCAGCCCAACTTCAGTGGCGGGACTCTGTTCCTTGGACTCTTGCTCCCCAAAATATACCTTCTCTGCTCATGTGCTTAGCAGGCCCTCTCCCTCCATGCCTCCCACCATGCTCAGCACCCCCATTGGAAACCTTTGAGCTCATTTTCCTTTGTCTATTTCTTCCCTTCCTACCTGATGATTTGAGCAAGCTACCAGCAGCAGTGTAACCTGGGTCTCTCAATCTCTTTAAGAAAATCATCAGGTACTGTCAATTTTCAGGACTTGTCACTTTCTGTTTCATAGTTTTACTAGTGCAAGGAAATGAACAAGTTTTCTGAGCTGTAAAAAAGAATAAAGCATCCACTTGGCCAAAAATGAATGACTGATACATTTTGGAAGAGGAGCTATTAATACCTGTAGACATGCAGTTTCCCTTGTTCAGAAACTTAGCTTCGGGACGTTGGCACTCGTAGCTCTTTAGGTGACAGTACGTGCTGAATTGCTTTCCATTGGTGGAACAAACTGAAGTGCCATTTTTTGGGCACTGGTAGGGAAGCTTACAGAGGCATTTTCCGTCCACACATCGTTCCCATGGGTGACAAAAAACTTTCGCACAGGACTTGTGTGTGTATTTGTTGTTTACGCATTCTTCTATGAGGTAAGCATCCTGCTCAACTGGCACAGCAGGCCCAACCTGTGAAAATGGTTCTTCTGCAGAATGATGTGTTGCGTTCTGCAAGGCACAAAATAAATAAAAAAACAGTGAACAGGACTAGGAATTGCACCAACATTTCTGCAGATGCCCTACTGACCTCAACAAAGCATTTGTTTGTAAACCTTTTCCTATCTTATGAGAAAAGAAATGCTAAATATTTATGGTGTTTATCTCCTTGTCTTGGTGACCTCATCTTTCTCAGTTTTTCTTCCTTTTTAGATTGTTCCGCTGGTGTGACCTTCACTTTCACTGGTCTCCCACAAACTTTATTTTCTTTACTCTTCAGAGATTGGCTGAAGCACCCAACAGATGATAAACATTTTAAGCCAGTGGTTTACAACATTCCACAACAACGGGATTGTAAACAACTTAAAACATAAGGAGACTTAAACACCAGAAAAATAAATTTTAAAAAAGTAGCAACTTGATTTTTTTTTTTTGGAGAACTTTTCATTGGTCCAGTCGGCTTTGAGTTTAACTACCACCTATAAATATTTAGGAACTACTTAGAAGCGAATAAAGAAGTCTAAAATTATTTCTTTCATGGCAAGACTGCTGAAGCAGTAAGTGTAAGTATCTTCAAGAAACGTGAAAAATAAATGCTCCTCCTTATCAGTTCTCTTCCTCTATCTTGCAGAGCAGCGGATTTGTGGTGGGGTTGCTGGTTGTTACTGGACCGCAAGTATGGATCCTGATCCTCCATCTAACTGTCTAGGTGAGCCATTGCTGGCTGCATGCTTTTGCTTACTAAGATCTATGAGTAGGAAGAATGTTGAAACTTGAAAAATGTATGGATGGACTTTGCATAAACATGGGAGAGAAAGCCAGTCATCAAATGGGATTTATCAGCTTTCACTGTGTCCACTGAATCAATAGAGCCGAAGTTTAAAGTTCTCATGAAGAAATCCTGGCCTGAGTAAAGTCAGTGGGGATGTTGCTGGGGCAGAAATTAATCCTCCTCCCACTGCCCACCCCCCTTTAATGACTGTATAATCTTAATAAATTCTTCCTGCTCTCCTCAAGTCAGTAGAATCCAACGCATTCTTGTTGGATTCACATGGCAAACCATGTGCCAGATCCAGCTTGGCACAACTCCCATATTGCACTAGATGTTTCTCCCAAGTCCTGAGTGAACAGCCATCAAAAAGCATTGCTTTTTACCTGGGGGTTCCTCTGAAAGGCTCAGGGTTTGCTGAACACTGAGCCCGCCTGGACTTCACGACAAATTTCTGCTGGAAGAGGTTCCCCAGCACAACCTCAGGCATTACAACATGTGGTGTCGCCACATTAGAAGTTAAAGCTGTGGTCTCATTTCTCAAAAAAGGGGGAGAGGGGAAATTGCTGCACCTTTGTGGGGTCAGCCATGCCTGCAAATTGACTCTGGGATAGGATCACAGTTAAAACCTTTTCCAGAAGCCTGTTCATGTAAACTGCTGGCAGAATCAATATGTGAAATAGCAAGACTCAGATATGCAAACCAGGCTGGAAAAAAATGTATGAAATACAAAAACTGTGAAACTTTTCAAAATATCAGCCGGCTTTGTTTTCATAGTAATGACCTTCTAACTGCTTTATGAGTATCATTTAATTAACCTAATGATCCCCCAACAAATCCTTACCTCTGCTCCACAAACCCAAAGGAGGCACAAGCAAACCACGAAAACCACCCTCATGGCCAAGTTTTCTCCCTCTCCGCAGAGGAGCCCTGCGGCCGGGGTCCTCCTGCTCGCCCCTTGGCAGATCTGTGTCTAATTTTTAACCACCAGCCCAATTTCTTTTTTAAAGCGGGCGTGAAAACGGCGCAGGGGAAGCCTTAACCATTAACCCACGGACCTGCCCTGCCCACGCGGCTCAGTTTAACTCGTTTTGGCATAGACGCAAGATAAGAAAACACAAAAAGCAGAAGATAAGAGAATGTAAACGTTAGGTGGGAGATAAAGTCAGGAAAACCCCGGGCAATGCATCCCCGCCCCCTTTCGCGACGCTGCCGCACGGCCCTCGCTCTCCTTTGCGGCAGGCGGAGCGCTTGGCGGGCCGCCCTGACAACGCCAGCGGCAGCGCCCGCGTGTGCAGGGGTAGGCGCGCGTGGGGCTCGCCTTTACGGCCGTTAAAGCCGTTTGGGGCGTTGGGGAGCGGCAAAACCGCCTCTGAGCCAGGACGGGAGACGGCCCTGAGGGAGGCTGGGCCCGGTGGAGGGGCCGGGGAAGGGACTGGGGGTGTCCGCTGCCCCCCGTGTCTGTCCCGCGTTTTTTTAGCCAGGGTAGAAGCAGCTAACCATTACAGGGGACCGCCGGTGGCCTTCGTTCGTACCCTAACCCGTAAGTGTCTTTTGCTTCTTAACCAGGTGGTTTTGTGTCTTCGCAGTTCAGGAGGAGGTAGAGGATGTCTTTCCGTGGGAGAGGAGGTGGAGGAGGAAGAGGTGGTGGAGGAGGAGGAAGAGGAGGCGGCTTTAATCGTGGAGGAGGCGGTGGCGACAGAGGTGGCTTTAATCGTGGTGGACGAGGAGGCTTCGGACGGGGAGGCGGCCGAGGAGGCTTCAACCGAGGCGGATACGACCAGGGGCCTCCAGAAACGGTAGTTTGTAAGTTACACGAAGAGACTTTATTTATTTAACGTAAAAGGACTATTAAAGATCTTCAGCTTGTTTGTCGCTTATTTCAGTATTAGGAGAGTTCATGCATCCGTGTGAAGATGACCTCGTTTGTAAGTGTAAAACAGAAGAAAACAGGGTGCCTTATTTCAATGCACCCGTGTACCTGGATAATAAGGAACAGATTGGCAAAGTGGATGAAATCTTTGGACAACTAAGAGATTTTGTATCCTTCAAAAATATGCGTGATGTGGTATTTGCTTTTTAAGGGCTGATTGACCATTCAAGAGGTTTGGTGTAGAATTTGAGAACAGTTCATTTTCCTGTCCTTCTCTAAATGGGGAGTAAACACACAGGTTTAAAACTTTCTCACAGTCTGAATATATTAACTTAGAGGTTTGCTTTCTGCATCAGACTTATTTGAATTTCAGAAACTTGTTTTCCTCTTACAGTGTACCAAGAAATAAAAAGGGGGCTAGAGTGTATTTTGCAGCTCCTTGGTTCGCCATTTAATCTTGAGTTTTATTGAGCAGAGTTGGCCAGCAGCAACTTGCGATCTTTGGAACTACACGCAAATTCCCTTACATGCTGAAGAGCCACATGCTGTGGAGCTGCAGTGTCCACCACATCCCTGTAGGATAAGGATTAGCTTGTGGTTGGGTTAAGCAGCCCCTGCTGCCTCATTTCATCCCCAAGCCAGGCAGTCGTACGAGCCAGCACAGCGCTAGCAAAGTCCCTGCAGCATCTCTGCTGTTCCCGATACACGCTATAGTCACCCTGAAGCTATAGTTACTGGCCAAGCAGATTTGTTTCTTTACAATTACATTTTAATATACTCTTTTCACCAGTATGTTCTTTTTTATGCCTTGATACATGGGAAGAAAAGCAATTTACCTCAAAATACAGTGTTTGTAACTATGAGAAAAATTAGAAATGGTTTGTACTGATCTTTCAGTTATAACTTTAATTTGTGGTGGTGATGTTTAGCTTCATTTGTAAAATGCTAATTTAGATACTGTCTGAAATGTCTAAATTCTTTTGTGTGATAATCAAAAGCGCTATTCTAATGTTTTATTCCTGGTTTGTTCCTTAATGAAACTCACAGTATTTTTCAGTGAAATTGTCTGAGAACATGAAAGCTTCTTCATTTAAAAAAATGCAAAAGGTTAGCCAATCTCAATAACACAATTCTTTTGTATGTTATCAGATATATCATCAGTTAGATGACAACACTCTTAATAAGAGTTTTTATTGACTTTTAAAGCAACATGTACTTTGAAAATGTGTTCATTTACTCATCCTTCTCAATTTTGCACCTTTTATGCTCTTCCCTCTCCTAAAGAACAAAAAAGGAAGAAGGATGTAATGAATGAAAGCCATTAAATACAAATACCACCTATATTTTAATGACTTCCTAACATTTTATTATTATAACAATGGGTTAAGATCAGATTGTGAGCATTTGTAAAGGAAGAGAGATGTTAAAGTGCCATTTAACCTCAGTATTCTCAAAGCCTAAAGTAACTCTCTTCCTGCAGTTTTACATTGATCCAGCAAAGCTGCTCCCCCTTCAGAGGTTTTTGCCAAGGCCTCCTGGAGAAAAAAGTATTCCCCGAGGAGGCGGTAGAGGAGGACGTGGTGGTGGACGTGGAGGAGGAAGAGGCGGCGGCAGAGGTGAGATCCCCAAAATGAAAGCCACAGAACATTTGCTTGTTTGTTTTTGGTAAAGCTACAGTTAAATAGTTGAATAAACAGTTGTGTTTATTAAAGAGAAACATTATGCGTTTTTCCATTTGATAGTGCAGTGGAGGAGACAGTGACATCTTTCCAAAGGCAGGAGTTTGGTTTTGGTAGATAGCTAAGTTATCGCTTCAAAATGCAGGGAAGAGAGTACACTGATATATAACAGAGAGAACGCATGAGCACTAATCAACTTGCGGTAAAAGGCAGTGGATTATACCCACACAAACCAGCAAAAGCTGTATTCGTAATATACTCTAAAAATCTAGTTTGGACAAAATACTTGAAATGCAGTGTTTTGAGAGAAGAGGTGAAGATACGGTAGGTCTCATCCTTCTCTGCTTGTTGATCGTGATCTGTAGTGTACTACTCAGTTAAAGCTGGAATTAAGTATTTTTCTTATATTGGATTTTTTTCTCTTTCCTCCCCACACTGCCCCCTTGTTTGCAGGGAGGCACCGATACTTCAAAGTTCTTGGTTCTATTGATTTCACATATCATAGTTGTGGTTACCTTTTTTTTCATGACAGCCAAAAACTATCTTGGAGTTTCATTAGCATGTTTAGAATTTTACACACTGGGTACTCAACAACACATAAAATGCTCCCTCGAAGAGAAGGTACCAAGATGACGCGGTTAACCATTTCTGGTTGGGTTTGGTTTTCTTTTCAGAAGCTGTAAATGAAGTAAGTTGTTACACTTCTTAGGAGCATGTAGATTCTTTGTTATGTGTAATTTCTTTACTTTCTTTAGGAGGAAGAGGTGGAGGAAGAGGAGGAGGAGGATTCAGAGGAGGTGGAGGAAGGGGAGGAGGAGGATTCAGAGGAGGAAGAGGTGGTGGAGGAGGCTTTCGGGGTGAGTGTGTAGTTCTTATATTTCCATAATAGGAATAGCTCCCAATTTCTAAACTTTTAAATATTAAACATATTTTTATTTCCTATTGGTGTTCATAGCTTTATGCAAAAAAGGTTGCTGTGCATCACAGTAGCTAGCTTAAACCAAACCTTGGTATTCGATGCTTTTTGATGTTTTGTAAAGACCATGCTAGTTTCTGCATGAAAAAGGACTAAAAGTTGAAGAGTTAATGAAGAATTATTTTACCAATTCATATAGTTTTGTGTATCATTTATTTGCTTTAAAAGTGTTGAGGTTGTGAATTATTCAGTATATTTTTCTTCCTTAAAATAGGGAGAGGATATTAAGAACGGAACAACGACTATCTTCCTGCTGTCTTACCGTATCATCTACAGGGGTGAAGAGCAAGAAAAAAAAAAACAAACCTAAAGGATCCTGAAAATTTCTTTTTCTAAAGAACTTGAAGCTATGAAATGACTATTATTGTTAAGTTAATGACTATTTTTCAACACGGGAAGAACTGAAACTTGCTTCGAATATGATTCAACATTTTAAACTAAGCCAAGATTCAATGTTATTCTTAAACTGTTTGCTTCTGACAAATGACTTAACCAATGCTTGACTTCATGTTGGAGTCTGGAGTAAACAATCATTGAAACGTTTTTTAGAAAAAGAAACACCCAGCAGGCTCACTACATGGAGTCTTCTGGGTTGCTCTAAAATGGACATACCTTTTAAATAACCATAGTGAACTATTTTTTACCAACTTCAAAATGTTATGTTTACAGAACTTTTTATGTGTAATAACATATATGAGAGAAGGAAGATGGCAAAGAGTATTTTGTGGGTTTTCATGTATGGATCTCAATGAAAGCCAAAGGCATTAAGACCTGTTCTTGTCAGAAGATACTGTCTAATGAACAAAACAAGGTTAATTCTATTCTTAAGTCACCTAATTGTTTCTAATTACACCAATACTAAACTTGCTAAGGGTTTTTAACTGTCCTCACCTTAGCCTGTTTCTCATGAGGTTTTGATGTTCTGGCACTCTGAGCTCGCGGAGGGCTGAGATTAAATAGCCCGTTGCAGGGCTCCTATGCATGCAGTGCCTTCAGTTAAGCATTGCTTTAAAAAGTCTTGAAAAAGGCTGTATGAGCCTTCAGTACAGATTCGGTCTTTTCAATCAGATGCATTATGGGGGGTGTTGAAAAGCTAGTAACTGTCTCTTAGAGCATGGAGAAGCACGCTGTGTTTCTCTGTTAACTTTGGAAATTGAATATCAATAGGGAAGTGGAATCTTCCTGGATTTCACCTGGAGTGGGGAGTGTTGGTAGACCCTCATACCAAGCATTTTTGAAAAGACGTCTGTAGAATAATCTATGTGAAAAATATTTTGAGCACCATGCTCAGTGTGGAAAAGAGTACATTTTGAAATTGATCATACCGTTATACTTCCTAATAATGAACATAGTTGCAGGAAAATGAGTTCTAGAAACAAAGCGAGGTAATTTGTCAGTGCCAGAACTGGACAGTTACTGGTCACTTTAACAAACATGACTCCTAGTTTTGAATCATCTCTGCAACAAAACTTGTAACAAGCTAGGAAGAAAGTTTCAAGGATTCGGTTACGCAGTCTGAACGTGTGCTATGTAGGATAACAGATAAAAATGCTTTTTGGTAAAAGCAAGGACATACTGAAACTTCCGCTAGGTCTGTTTTTATCAGAATTGAAGTCTACTATTCAACCACAGCACAGTTGGGAAGTAATAGCAACAAAATAGTCAATATCCCTTATTACAGACTTAAATTTAATTGGGTCAATTAAATGTGGACTTTTAAAGGCAAGTATGGACTTTTAAAGGCATTTAGACTTTCATTACTATGTGTTGCCAGGCCTAAGAAACTTAGGGCTCTGACTTGAGGCATGGTAGAATTAGAATTGCCTTTTATCCAGACAAAATCTTGTAGCTATTGTAAGCTCTCTGGGATATGACATTGCAACTAAATACTGATCTGCATTGCAGCTGGAATTGTCATAACGTGTCAGAGCTGTGATTGCATCCTCTGCTGTGCTGTTGTTCCTTCACTGAAGCTTCAGTGCCTAGTTGTGGGTAGCTGGCATAGCTCTTTCGTTATTTTTCTGGATTTGGAAGACTGGGGTAATGCAGTCCTCACTCTTGCACCCAAATTGTGCTTTGTAGTGCTGTTCTCACTGCCTGCTGTCAGCTGACTGCTGCTGTCACCTTTCAGTTGCATTGATGTGGCAGCTGGTGAAGTGCTGGTACTGCAGCACAGGACATATACTTCGGTATATGCTTTGAATCTCACAGCAGGTGGAGCAGTGAGTCGTGGTCAAGTCTGAAGCTGTGTTGCAAGGCAAAAGAAGACTTTCATGTCAGAGGATAAGGAACAATGTTAGCCATAGTAGTTCTAGAGGAAAGATCTGGCTCTGATTATAAGGAAGTGAATTACCTGCCTTACACCTGTAGGCAAAGTTGGATGGGATAAACACACATATCCAGAGAGAATTTGTAATCTTAAATCTTTGCGGAGGTTTTAGGACATTCAAATGCTGATGGAAGAATATCCTTAGCAATTGGATGTGAAATGAGCTGTCATAGGAGGAAGCCGTCTCTGGATTCATATATTGATTTCTGCTGTGTGGTGATACTTGTCTTTTTTACAAGGTGCTGGGTAAGAATGTATTTAATTCTGGCGGGGCGCATCCAGTCCCAAGTCTGCCTTGCCATATCTGTGCTATGGCACCTGATCCCACCTACCCACCTAATCTGAGCAGTTGCTAATTGTAATAGAAAAAAACAAAAGAAAAGAAATATTGCTGTCTTAAAAAATGTCATTTCTTGTCTGCAATGTGATGCTGAAATGAACTAAAATACAGGGTCCATGATTTTTATATACCACCTTTCCCCCTCTCCTGAGCCTTTTGTTCAAATCCTGTCTGTGGTTCTTTCGCTGTGCTCCTGATCCCAGTATGCAAAGTGTTTGGGTTTTATATTTGTGCAAGTCACACTGCAGTCTGAAAGTGGGTGTGGGGAGGGGTGGCTTAATGGTGCTGAAGGCTTTCAGTGACAGTTTAGTGCTCCTTAGATTTCTCGTCACCAGCAGCAGCCTCAGGGGCAAATGTTTGGGCCACCTGAAGAGCCTCCTGAGTGCTGCTTGCTCTGGCAGCGAGGTAGGTGTTGCAGAATTCCTCTGAAGCTCAGGAGCAGCTTCAGCATGCCCTGAAAGCTTGGCTTCTCTGCCCAGGACCCTTGCAGTAGCAGTGTCCCCTACCTGTGTACTTGCCAGCTCGTCAGTGCCTGCATCTGCTCGCTGCTGGCTGAGGCAGTGCATCCAATAACCATGCTCTGTTTTCAGAACGTGGTTGCAAGTGAATGTGTTAGTCACCACAGTATTTGACCCAGGCAGAAGGTTTAGCTTTCAGCTGACTGGCAGCTGATAAATCACTGGGATCAGATTGCTTAAGGTATCTTGAACCTGTTGTCTGTGCCACACTCAACTTCTGGTTTTCTATATATATATAATTTTAATGTGGGATCTAAATTTTTGCTAAACAGAGTAACACACAAAATGTATAGTAAAGCTTCCTAGCTATTAAGACTGAATATCATATCTGGAGGGATGTTTCTCTCCTTGTCTTTTCTGTAGTTGCTGTGGAAGGATCGTTTAATAGAGCTCACAGATTTGTTATATTACTTTGACAGAAATTTGACAAAGTGCAGAAGATAATTAGGATGTTTTAACCTAGGGCTGCAGCACCGGCTGTTGTACAACAGAATGATTCCCTCTAACACTGACAAGAAGTTGTGGACATCTTCCTGAGGCAGTACTTGACAGTCACTTTTATGGTGGTGGAGTAGTGCAAAGTATTGTCTTGGCAAGAAAAGGTGTATTAAAAAATGGATGGTTAATGTATCAAGCATGACAAGTAAAAAGGTTTTTGGAGTCCCTTACATTTTTCAGGGTGTTTTGTTCAGCCAGCTAAAAGTCTTTTGCTTACAGACTCAAACTTTTCTAATCAGCAGTTTAAATCTAGGGACTTTGTGTGGGAAGTAAAAATATAATTTATTAAATTGTTTGCCTTCAGTTTTGAACCATTTAAATGTTTATAGAAGTAAGATTAAAGGGAGGCACTGCCTTATACAGTCCTCTACTGTTGATACATTTAATAAATGTGAGATGATTTCTTTTTAATGCAAACAGTAAGTTTCTATACTCTTACTACCTGTGGATTGAAATATGCTTTTGAATACTTTATATGTAACTGAAATGTTTGCAACTTGCTAAGCCCCATAATGAGTCTTACATTGCCCCATATCTATACAGGTATCTACAAATGGAAGAACTGACTCAAATAGAAATTGTGTTTTGTTCCTACTGATCTGGGCCAAGTAGAACAGAAAAGCTCTGTCACTTGATGTTATTTGTATATTTTAATAGTGAATTCCTCTGTGTTTTGGCTTTGTTTTATAAACTGTTGTGTTCTAGAAAAAAGTTACTTTTAGGTAATCTGTCTTTAATTTTGACTTTTTTCCTCTCAGTTCCTGTTACTTTAGTATAGCCAAATTTAAGCAGAGATGGAAACAGGATGGACTGCACATATTAGAAACTCTGATTTTAACCAACAGCTATGTATAAAATCTGCATGGTCTCATTAACTCTGCTACCCAAGTCTGGAATCCTATCTGAATAAGAAGAGAGATGCTTTGCTTCTTGAGGCAGTCAGCATTGCAAGCTCCAAGTTCTGTGGACGTTTTGAGATTAGAGATGCTTTTGCAAACCTTGCCAAAGTTTCAGGGGAGGAAAGTGAAGGTATTAAATTTTCATTATGCTTTTATCTTTCATGGCAGGACAGTGGGGCACTAGGGAAGTAGCTTCGTTGCTGAACAGATCATTTTCCCTTTCAATCTGCTGCCACCCTGATCCTGCCTAATTTGCTTCTGACAGGAAAAATAGTGTATTAATATGATTACCCTTGGAACTAAGAGTGAATGGAGGTAGTTCTGTGCCATTAACACCTTTGCTGGTAGAACTGTGACTTGTGATCTGTAGCAACGACAACTAATTGTCATTACTGCATAAGTTTTAGATCAATATTTGCTTACCTTTAGATTGAAATAGCTGGAATGGATGGAGGATAGATGATTGAAGTAGCTGAAATGGATGGAGGATGTCTGGTTTGGAAAGCTGAGGAGTGGGAGGGAAAGCTTTAGGAGTGTTTCACAGGTTAGAGATAAGTAGCACTGAGTGTTTGTCCTTGTGACTTTTATCCCCACTATAAGAACAAAACTGTAAAGAGGGGAGCTGGTGGTAAACAGCTTTGATTGCTGGGACTGATGCTGCATATATATAAGCTCTGGGCAAGGGTTTGTTGCAGCTAATATTTACACAGGGTTTTGCACAAGGCCTTTAGCATCTTGCTGGTGTGCTGGTACCTCATCACCGAAGAGAAGAAAACAATCTCCCGCTGCTCAAGCCTTTGGAAAATGTCTAATTATTTTCTGCTGAGGAAATTTTGCCCAAGCCTACCTGTGTGTGTGTGTGTGTCTGGGAGAGGAAGTGTGTTCTGGCTTGTAAGGCACGTTCAACACCCGTTTTCTGCAGACCAGGCTTCTTGGAAAATGTAACAACTGAATTTTCTGAAAGTCACACTTTGCTTTAGAAAATACTGGACAGTTCTTGTGGGTGTTGTCAGTTTGAGTGTTTAAATCAAACTAAGAGTCTTGAAGAGGAGAAAGTAGGTCTTTATGTATTTGAAGGGATGGACTTCAGAATAGGCATACCATGCTTTTTAAATAAATCAACATTTGTGCTTTTATGTTGCGTGCTCTCTAGTGACTGGAAGTACTTCCAAGCCAGGCTGATGACCAACTGACCCGAGCCAATTTTTACTGAGGTTTCTGAAGCATTGCACAAGAGGATTGAAGCAAAAAAAATTGGGGGCATGTGACACTTAATCTCTTTAGCAGTAAGAATAAAGTTTAAGTATTCTGTTGGAAATGTATGCAGTTCTGTGCTGCTCTTTGTTTCAGTTAAGCTTTTCTCCTGCATAGATTGGGAGTGTAAACTTCTTTGCACTTAAGTCCAATTAAATCATTCTTGGAGGCTGTCGGGAGGGGGGGGGGGGGGAAGCCTCTTTTTTTAATTGTTCAGTGAGTCTGTTGGATAATGAAAGAATTTGCCTGACAGGGCTTGGTAGCATTCCGTCGTCTTGATGAATGATTGCAGAGGACAGTCACTTGTCCAAAATGCCTTGGAATGATTCATCCGGTTCCTCACAAAGTGACAGTGAAGCTTATTCAGCCTTTACACAGACTGAGCACAACATAGTTGCAGCTTACTTAATAACAGCAGGTATGGGCGCTGGCAAATTGTTGCATAACTTTTTTTTTTTTAATAGAACTAGATTTGAATGCTCATTCTTTATAGTAACAGCAATGGTATTTCATTTTTATGTTACACTCGTCTGATAGCCTTTATCCATAGTTTTCTGACAATAATTGGGCTGAACGAAATGTGCAGAAACGCAAGTTTTCTAGTCTGTGTTTGAAGGCAGTGTTGTGTGCTGAAAAATATATTTTGTTGATGTGTAATTATAGAAGAGAGTGAGAATTAACTTCTGCCAGCTTGCAAAAGAGATAAAAATAGGACATAGCTGTCACATTTTGCATTTTTCTGTGATGTGCTTGAAGCTATCTTGAGATTTCTCATGGGCCACATGTTCATGGTCATATACGTGTAGTCTGAGCATGTGAGGGGTGTCTGGGGATATGTAAGGGGAAGGGTTGGAATGTGACTGGGAAGGAGGGAGCTGGTCATTAATCAGGGAAGAGCAGACTCCACCTGCAGCTGTATTTTTCATTGATGATACGTTAGAAAAAGTACACTGGAAGGCTTGACATTTTGTGTTGCCTATGATTGCAGTGGCCTTTGGCTAAACTTGAATGATTATGGATTATTTTTTTTTAAAACATTTTTATAGCTGCAAGTGTTTCAGTAATGTTTTTCTGAAGCCTTGACTGCTGTAGTAAAGAAATACCATCCTGACCAAATGCTGAAACCTACTGTGTTTGAAAACAGGCCTTCTATATATTTATTATGTAAAATTAAATTTATAAATACTTTAATCATAGTCAGTATCGTACATTTTATACATTTTAATTGCCTTTTGAATTACTTTAAAATATTAATGTACTTGGGGTTTGTATGAAATAGTATTGATGATGGTCACGTTTTATCTAGCATATCTATTTGAAGTGGGAAGTATCAAATCCCTGTTCTCATAAAGAGAATATTTTTGAATGCAAAGGCAATAGGTATTTTCAGATTTTTACACAAATTGGTAGAGTAGTTACACAGATAACTAGACCTGTTGAGAAGCCGTGGAGATGGACGATGGTGAGGTATTGGAAGGCTCGATACACTCTGCAGTGCTACCATACTATTTGTAGGTAACTGGATATGTTAGCTGCTGCAGATATGTATGGTACTTGGTTATATTTTAATTAAGATTGATTACACTGTATGTAACAAGATGGTCTTTTCAGATAGATTGACCATCTGGTGTACAGAATGAAAGCTATTGTTGCAGTTTTAGCAGTGGGGTTAGCAGTTATGGAAATTAAATGTCTTTAAAAAGTCACAGAATCACAGAATAGTCTAGGTTGGAAGAGACCTCCAAGATCACCGAGTCCAACCTCTGACCTAACGCTAACAAATCTTCCACTAAACCATATCCCTAAGCTCTACATCTAAACGTCTTTTAAAGACCTCCAGGGATGGTGACTCTACCACTTCCCTGGGCAGCCTATTCCAGTGACTAACAACCCGTTCAGTAAAGAAGTTCTTCCTAATATCCAACCTAAACCTCCCCTGGCGCAACTTTAGCCCATTCCCCCTTGTCCTGTCACCAGGCATGTGGGAGAACAGACCAACCTCCACCTCACTACAGCCTCCTTTCAGGTAACTGTAGAGTGCAATAAGGTCGCCTCTTCTCCAGGCTAAACAGTCCCAGCTCCCTCAGCCGCTTCTTGTATGACTTGTTCTCCAGACCCTTCACCAGCTTCGTAGCCCTTCTCTGAACTCGCTCAAGCACCTCCATGTCCTTCTTGTAGCGAGGGGCCCAAAACTGAACGCAGTACTCGAGGTGCGGCCTCACCAGAGCCGAATACAGGGGAACAATCACTTTCCTGGACCTGCTGGCCATGCTGTTTCTTATGCAAGCCAGGATGCTGTTGGCCTTCTTGGCCACCTGAGCACACTGTAAGTAAACAAAGACAAACCAAAAAAAAACACCTTGGGTTTATTTCATATTATAACTGGAGAATCTAATAAGTCTTCTGGCTGTGACTTGAACTTTGCTTTCTTTGTGAGGAATGTTTTTGACAGTAAGGTCTATAGCATCTTTGAAAGTCTGATTGTTTGCTTTTCAAATGCCTTACCATGGCGAATCTCACATCTGGAAAATGTGTTAACAAGGAGATGTCTAAGAAAAAAGAATGAAGGACAAGTGCAGTGTTCATCATTATGTTGCTTTTTAAAAGGCTTGAACACTTCTTTCTTTGACAAGTAATTGCTCTCTTTTCTGAGAAAGAAGTCATTGCTAGGTATTAGTCTGCGGTGGTCAGCATACTAATTTTAGTGACAACAGCAGGCATACTCAGCCTGCAGGGAGAAGCCATATGGTTATTTTTCACCTTGTAATGGTGAAGTGCTCTGGTATAATTTTTAAATGCTAACTGGAAAAGTAAATTCCACGTTATACGTGGACCTAACCTAACCTACTTATTTTGATGCTACTACCCACATGTCCTGCTGTGCTGTTGGGGCTTGTATTTGCATTCGGTCCTCCTTTAGTTTTCGTTGATTCACTGGGAAGAGGAACAATAAGAAAATTTTCTGTTCCTGATCAAGTCGTATATGAGATTTTTATCTGCATATTGAAAAAATCACAAGATTTAATGGGAAAAATATGGGAATAGTTGTCTAGCCCTAAGATATTTCACAGGCCAAATAGCAGCATCTGCATGCTTCTTCTGAATCCAATGAGTTTGTCCTGGCTGACAATATCAGGTTACTAAAAGTCTTGGGCTCACTCTGCACTCTCTGCCCTCTAAGAAACGAGCTTTTGTTAACTGCTGCCTGGAGAAACTTTGTTCTTCTATTTGACCTCCTTCTCAGAGGGGAAAAAAACAACTGTTATTTTCTTGCATTGTTCAAGATTGAATCCATCTTTTTTCTAATTCTTTTCCTTGTCTTTTTCTTCTGAAGATTGGGCTCTGAACCACTAAATGTGTCTAGCAGGATCCTTCCTTCACCTCAAGTGTATGAGTTTACAGTTCTGTTGTATTTCTGATTTCATTCTTGGGAGCTGTAAAATCTCTTACAGCATGTCTTGTAAGAAGCCTGTACTGTTCTGTAAACTTGTGAGTTGTGTTCTTCCTATCTCCCAAGAGACAATGCTACCTGTCAACAGAGAGCTGGCAGAGCTGGCATTGAAGGTGCTGCTTGTTTCACATCTGGTCCCTAGCTTCCTGCTTTTGTTCATTTTAGGGGCTCATGGCATCACAGTATTCCTAAAATGTGTGAAATACAATAGGTGATGGCATCTGTGTGGCTATGCACCTCCAACATCATCTGTAACGTTAGTTTTATGTATGCAGGAGACTTCTACCTGAGAAAAGACATGCTTGGAGTTTTAAAAAAAAAGAGAATGGAAAAGAGAAATAGCTGAGAAATAATTATCATTTTTCCACTTTTAATTTCAAAATCAAATCAACTGAATCTCTTAAATGAGCTTCTTTTAATGTAGGAGATAGATATGGATTAATGAAATGTTGCAGTGGAACTCCTTTTTGTGAGTGTATTTAACTCCAGAAAAGTCTTCCTTGGTTTCGTGCGCTGGGGGGTGTGCTGATATTTATAAATCCATGGGGAATGTTCATTGACACTGGCATAAGTTTTCAAAATGCAGCCATAGAGCTGAAGTGCTTGAAACAGTTTTTTTTTCCTTTTTTTTTTTCTTTCTTGCTAACCCTCTTGATCTGATGTTAGTATTTGAAAACAGCACGTTTGTAGCCTGACTACAAGCTGCTGCTAGAAACTTTTAACTGTTCTGCAGCATCAGCAGTGATGGGTGGAAGAACATTGTATAAAACTTAAAAACCTCAGTGCCCTTTCCACAGAGGTATGTCAGCAAAAGCTGAAAACAGTGTTGGTGCTTGGTGGAGCCAGTAGAGGAGCAGAAACCTCATCAGAGAGGGTGATGTATTGCCAGGGGACTGGAGCAGGGTGGGCAACAACTGGAAGCAGATGGATGTGCTCTTCAGAGTCCAGAGTTGTAGAGGACGTGAGGGTGTGAAACTGTTAGCCTGTGCCTGTCATGGGGACCTGGGAGAGCAGTGCAGACCTTATTTCACTCCTGTGGGCAAAGGTTGGGTTTCACTCTGCTGAGTAGCCTGCTGCTCTGATTTCACTGAGCCTGATTGTATGTACTTCTCTGCGTCTGCTAGGCTGTACAGTTGTTGGAATAAGGATGTAAAGTTAAAATCCTATGTAGAGCCAGATGCTGTTATTTCGTGTTTTCTTGTGCTGCATTCAGGGTGACAGCTATTCACTCAAGCTCCAGTCAGAATTACCCCTCCAGTTCTGTAATGCTGAAAAGTAGTGTTTTGCTTCAGGGGTGAAATGTTTTAACAGAAAAAAATTAAAATTTCTGAGGGGCATTTCCATGGATACTGTGTTGTTCGACTTTTACCAACATAACATTCCACTCTGCACTTGTAATGTAAGGTGCTCAAGTTATACAAGTGTTTGTAAGTTTAGTATTTGGTTCAGTGTTATTGTGACTGCTTGTATGAGACAAGGAAATCTATGAGCAACTTACAAATTCCTGTTACGATTTACTTTTTTTTTTAGATGTCCATGTTTTCTTGAACATTCTGCAATTCTGCTTTTCTGATAAGGTTTGAGTCTTTCTCTGGTGAGGTGCAAAATGGTATTTGTAACCTTATTAGCTCTTATTATTGTTATTAATGATGGGCTGGTAGAAGTCTACAGGATAGTCATTTGCTCTGAATATTTCTGAGTCTAAAGAGAATGAAATCAGAACAAAAAAACACTCCATTTTGTGGTATTGCCATGTAAACTTATTTCAAGGGCCAAGCAGTAGGATTTGGCTAGAATAGGGAGGAAGAGACAGAGAAAAGAAAAATGTGGGGTCACTAGGATCAGAAAAAGCTTGGAGGAGGGTGTAGATGCTAGCTTTAGTACTGTATTTATTATTACTCTTTGTCTACTGGCAATTTATTGTGTTGCCTAACAGTAGTCTTTGGGCACAGTCCAACTATGCTCAGTGCCACCTGTATTGCATCTTTCTGAAGAATTTAATTGTAAAAGCATTTACATTGGGGTTTGGGGAATGCTTGTTTTTAACTTTCTGGGGGCACATGGAGCTTGGGTTCTGGAGTCCTAGTTCTGCAAAGAAAGCAGAGGCCAAACCTGTGCCAGAAAGGAAAGAAACAAGGTAACAGGACCAAGCCCTCCCAGAAAGGTTTGCAATTACAGGGATTAGTGAGGCAGGAGAATGTTCACAAACTGGACTTGTTCCATGGTTGTGATGCAGCCTTAGAGCTTGGAGCTGGTCAGGTGAAGAAAGCAGCTCTGATGCAGGCCCAGCTAGGCCGCTGCGGCAGGCCACAAGGATCACCCACGTTGCTTGATGAGGCTTAGAAAATGTGTGGCTTGCAAGTTATCTAATAAGAAAAGCTTTTCTCTCTTTCAGATATCTTTCTGCTTTGCAGAACTGTGCCTGATTGAATATAAAACTTATTTAGGACTTAAATATTGCAATAGGCTGCATTTTCTTTAGTAAGTGCATTGCTGGCTTGTCTTCATCTTTTGTAAAGTTTCTCTTTCTGTTTCTACAGGAGTGATAAGCATTTTCAGTAACATTGCTGTGCTAGGGATCTTTGTTAAGTACAAAGAACTTCGGACAGCAACCAATGCAATTATTATCAACTTGGCTTTTACTGACATTGGTGTCAGTGGCATTGGCTACCCCATGTCAGCTGCCTCAGACCTTCATGGAAGCTGGAAATTTGGATATACTGGATGCCAGGTATTGTAATTCAGTCAGGGAGAAAGGTTTGAGCACTTAAACGCAAACTGAGAAATGAATAAAAGCTCTTTTAGTTCTTTTAAGAGATGGAAGTCAACAATTTCTGCATGTAGGATCCAGTTTTAATTCCAATCCAAACTTATAATTTCAAGTTTGAAAACTTTGATGTGTAACCTTACATTTATCAACCAGAGATATTTTAAAATGGCTTTAAAAAATCTTAGGACATGAAGTCCTGAAATGAAAAAGGTTGTAGTTTGACTCATTTGACTGATTTGGTTGTTAAAAGACTTTGGATATGGCTGCTGTTTTGGTGGTGAGCAAGACAGATCTTAATGGGTTTTGCTTAACAAACACATGTTCCTCAGGGTGGAACTAAGGATTTCCCAGGTGTAGGCCTGCAAGGCTATTAAAGGGCTCCATTAAAGATCTAGCTTAGCTTTAATAGCTATTTTTTAAAAGTTAAGACTAACTGACAAATTGTGCTTCTGTAGCAGAGAGAGAGTGCCATTTGCTCACTTTGTATTGTGATTAAAATCTACTTTTAAACAGGCTGTTGGGTATAAGTCTCAGAAAAATGAGTAGTAATATGAAGGTATATGCTGCAAATGTGATTTGAAAAACAGCACTATATATTTTTGACCTGTGTATAATAGGTATTTACAGCAATCTGACATCACCTGCCTGGGTATCCAATTATTTCAAGCTCAAAATTTGTGTCATTCTTTAACAAGAAGCCTTACTTTTAATATCCTTGGATCAAGACTCACAGTGGGTTCAAGTTGATGTGAAATCTCACTTCCAAAGCTTTGGGAGTTCTTGAGGTCATATGAAGCACAACTCATGTCAACCTAAATCAAATAAAACCTTCTTTGGGAATTCTGATGAGCAAATAGGCAGGTTGCTTATGAAATGTTTAGTTTTATGAGATACCTCTACGTTGCATTGAATTAGTTCATTCTGTACCCTTCTTTACAGAAGATAACACTGTCTGAATATAATGTATCAAAGTGCTTTAGAATCAGTTCACAAATTTGTTTGTACCTTTGAAAGATTTCTCAGAAAGGATATGTTGCTTATTTATTTATTTATTTAATTTCAGATCTATGCTGCCTTAAATATCTTTTTTGGGATGGCGAGTATTGGTTTGCTCACTGTTGTTGCAGTTGACCGTTACCTGACAATCTGCAGGCCTGATATAGGTACTGTATTTTTAGTCAAAAATCATTCACTCGCAGGCTTCTATGAACTAAGACTCAATCTGTATTGTTTCATTATGCATGACGACAGTTTGTGTTTGTATGTGTTCCTTTGCAGGAAGAAGAATGACTACCCGTACCTATGCCACCCTGATCCTTGCTGCTTGGATAAATGCCGTCTTTTGGGCTTCCGTGCCTACCGTAGGCTGGGCTGGCTATGCTCCGGATCCAACTGGAGCAATATGCACAGTAAATTGGAGGAAAAATGATGCGTAAGATTCCTTCTCACCCTTTCTTTTAAATTCTTTCTTACTGAATGTTCAGACTGTTTAATTTACTACTGTATTAAAAAATAAAACACACACACACACAAAAAAAAACTTCTTGCTGAAGTATGAAGCCTAATTTATAAAAGTCATTTAAAAACAATGGAAATAATCTAGAGCAACTCCAGAAAATAAGTTAAAATAAGAAAATGAGCCATGCTTGAAAACTGCAAGACTTGTAGCTGCTAATAAAAAAAAAAATAAGGCTAAAGAAAATATTCCTAATTCTGTAAAAGCTTATTTTGAACTACATAATGAAACCAAAATATCATATTCTTCAGTAACTTTTCATGGATGGATATTTGCAAGTTACTGTGTTTTGTTTTTCTGTCTTATCAGGTCCTTTGTTTCCTACACAATGAGTGTAATTGCTGTTAATTTTGTTGTGCCCTTAACAGTCATGTTTTACTGTTATTACAATGTTTCCCGGACAATGAAAAAATACACCAGCAGTAACTGCCTCGAGAGCATCAACACGGATTGGTCTGACCAAGTAGATGTAACAAAGGTATGGTAAATGAGGGCATGTTTCATTTTAAGCATGTTTTTTTGCCCCAGAGTTCTGAGGGCAAAGGAACAGTGCAGCCTCTTAAGCATTTCTGTTCCCTACATTCTCTTTTTTCCTTCTTTCTTACTAAATATTAACTGAAATTTAGCCTTGGTGAAAACTCCTGGTTTGACTTAAAACACTAGATTCCTTACTCTTGGTCTAATACTCTTTCTGGATAAATAGCTACTTTGAAGGCTGGGAGCAATGCAAATTTGCCCTGTTGCTGCCCTCTGTCATTGCATAAAAATGTACCTCAGGGATGTCCTAGGAGGATTCTCTAAGATAGTTTTACTCTTTTTGACTGCAAAATCTTTAGGCTTTCTGCCAGGTTTACAGGTGTAACTGGTCAGAAATGGATTGGTCAACTATGATTTACACTTATGGCCTACAAATGAAAGCACATTTCTAAGCTCCTAAGCTGTGCAATTCTTCTTATCCCTTGTTCTTTTCAGTCTGTTGAGCTTATCTCTTTCTTAGGTAAAGAGTAGCAAATGTGAATTATGGCATAGAATGATACATCCTGCCTGGAAAGTTAACATTCCTTTAACATTGAAGAGTCCTTGAGAAATCTTTAAGTGCACTGGCTCTTTTGATTTTGTGTAAATATATGGCTTATGGTTGGACATGAGGAGAAAAAAAAAGGGCCAGAAATTAGGAGTAGACTGAAAGGAATGTCCTTAAGTTTAAGAACTTGTCATTCCTTGGAAAATATTCTCATTGATAAATTCTGGGAAAAAAAAAAGTTGACAAGTAATAATTATGAACATCTCACATTTCTGAAGAAGTTTCAGAATGCTTTAAACTGAGGATTCAGTTATAGGTTTACACTGACATTTGTGAAGAAGATGCATTTTTCATGCTTTACCATTGACCATGAGTTACATTTTTTTTTTTAAAAAAAGGAAAAGGACTGAAGCTTTGGAGTTCAGCATTATCCTTCTTTGGAACTGGATTGCTTTATTTTTCACAATTTGGCATCTTTTAAGCTTTCTGTGCACCAAACTCTTCCAAATCAAAGTGCTCTTTCATGTGAGGATCACTGTTCTTTTGTAAATGTGGATATTGTGTTTGTGTTTAAATGGGAATCTTCTGTGGAGAGTCACAGCTTGCTCGTTGTTGAAACTCTAGAATAGCTTGCACAAAGTAGCTGTTTATTTCTTGTTTCTTGTATTCTCCCTCACTGATGGACAGAATATGGGTGTAGGTAAACAAAGCTAGGGCATCCTGTGCATACAAAGAGCTCTGCTGTTTTGTTTGGTTTCCTGGTGTTTTGTTTTGTCATCTTGATTAATTTGTGACTTCCATTCCAGTTTCTGTTACTGATTTATGTCCCTGACAAACGCCAGAGAAGCCTGTCCCAGTTGATTCCACTCCTGTTCACTTGTGCTCTCCAGAATGAGCAAAATGTTGCATTCTGACCTCTCTTTCTTGATGTGTATCTCAGGTCTATTTTGAAGGGGAACCTGTCATTCTGGCAGAGCCTTTTATCTTCAGGAAACAGCTTGTGATGTTATCTCTAGCAAGGTTAAAAAGTAAATTTCAGGTTGCCTACACCTGAACAGAAAACAGAAAGTAGCTGGAAAGTGGTTAAATGAGGGAAATTTTTGCAAAAGTTGGTATCTTCAATGACTTAATGTTGATTACCTGATCATTTTTAAACATGGCATTTTATTTTCATAGATATCTACCCTCTGGTGGATATTAGGGTGCACCTCTTTTCAGATATATATGAGAATGAAAGCAATGGTACAGTTACTGTAACATGCGTTTTGGAGTAGAGGATTTGCTGGTATCATGTAATACATTTCCACCTCTGAAGTGGAGGCAGTAATTCATGTGTGAAGTCTTCTGTGTCCCTTTAATTTTTTGATGGATGAATTTACATAATTGTTAATGCTAACAATGAAGGAAAATTGTATGTAACAAAACAACAGCATGGCAAAATAAAGCATAATGTGCACTTAAGTCCCCAAAGTGAGATTTTATTATAATATGTCAAAATTTGTCAGATGTACTTATTTACATGTCATTATTTGGTTCTGGATAGCTCCATTTTCACACAGGTGCATATGCTTTTGGAGTTAGGTTGTAAGGTCTTAACATTCAGGTTATGTGTGTATTCCTCTTGTTTTACAGATGTCTGTTGTGATGATTGTAATGTTCTTGGTGGCATGGTCTCCCTATTCCATTGTGTGTTTATGGTCTTCCTTTGGAGACCCGAAGAAAATTTCTCCTGCAATGGCCATCGTAGCTCCTCTGTTTGCAAAATCTTCCACGTTCTACAATCCATGCATTTATGTCATTGCAAACAAGAAGTAAGTGATCCTAATTTAATAATGGTCTATTTCATTATTTTAGCATACCATGTAGCCATAGAAAGATCATCTGTAAAATATAACAAACTGATTGGTGAAGAGGTGAAAGGGTAGGCTGCTGTTGATTTACCAAAGATGACCTTTCGTATGGGAAAGTCTAAAAAGAAATTGTTTGGATCGGCATCAGAAGATACTATATTGATAAAGATTTTGAGAACACGTTATTGAAGATTTTGTACGGCCATTTTGACCACAACCCCTTGTGGTTTCTCAGAGGGACTCATTGTGGAAGTTGGGTTCATCAGCAGTAGACTAGTTATTTTAAGGACTAAGGTCAAAAATTGTAACATCTCAGTGATGTACAACTTCTAAGGAGTTCCTTTCTTGGCTTGGAATGTGCCACATGGGGATTGATTAGAATGGATTGACACTTTCCATTAAAGTGAATAAGTTAAGCCTATTCTGCTGTTTTGAGCAAGTATATCAAATACTCTAACCAAGCCATTGCCTCCAAGTGGGAACTGGGTTTTGCAAGGAGGCGTCCATCCTTTCTGTACTACCAGTCTACAGGCAGAGCTTGTGATCTCTTTCTAGGTTATCTGGTCTGATCCTGCTGAACCAAAGAAATTACATCATCTTTTTTCCTCATCTTATAAGTTTTCCTTAGTTCTAGCTCTACCCAGTACTGGGATAAGCAAAAACTGCTGTGACCCTTGTTGTGGAAGAAACACTTGACTGAGTTATCCCTGTACATGAAAAAGACTCAGGTCCTTTTGAATTCCAAATACACAACCTTCTACTAAGCAAGTTTTACTAATATCAAAAACTGTTGTAATACTTAAGGCCATCTTATCCGCTTTTTGTTTGTGCTTGTTTCTCCAGTTAATGACCTTTCGATTTCCCTTTCTTGTCCTTTGCAGGTTTCGGAGGGCAATCCTGGCAATGGTGCGGTGTCAAACAAGACAAGAGATAACTATAAACAATGCCTTGCCCATGAGTGTATCGCAAAGTGCACTGACATCGTAAAACTCATTTCATTTGTCTGCATAGATTATGTGGAATGGAGTCAAATCTGGGTTATAATTAATCTTTTAGAACATCAGTTTGCCTCTTTCATCCATTGGTTTTCTGTTAATCAAATTTTAAAGTGTTTTTTAGATAGGTTAATAATAATAAAAACAACAAAGCACTAAGACTTTTAGTTTTCAAGAATTAGGCTTATTGGCCTGATATTTCTGGCCAAAAAAAAAAAAAGCCAGTGAAGTGTTCAGTGTGACTCAGAGGGTTGGATAAGGTGACAATGGGCAGAGAAAAACTGAAGCAGGAAGTGCTTAGGTTCAGTAGAATAGATTTTGGACCTCTAGTACCTCTTGTAAATTACTTTCTCTCAGCTTCCCTTGAAAGTTTCCAGATTTGAATTGCTGTGGATTCTCCATACTTGTATTTATTTCTATACCAACTATCTGTATTAACAAGCCTTGCAAAGTTTTGTTTCTGTGAACATGTTAAGTTTATCAGAATATCTAGCTAAACTCTATAGGACCTGATGTCAGCTTTCAGGATTTTGAAAGAGTTTAATGACATTTCATGTATTTTTGAAATTTTGTCTCAGAGAATCAAATGAATCTGCGGGAATTGAAAATGGAAAATGAATTTGTAGTGCTTGTGACTGCATAGCAAATCCTGAAAATGAGACAAAATGCACCCTTAAGCTTGATACTCAGATGGAACATAAAACTGAGTAAATCTGTATGGTGATTTCTAAAATTTCTAAGTTAATTTCATGATTATATAGGTCTGTTGTATACTTTTCAAAAAATTACTTGCACAGTGAGAGCAATGAGTTTATTCAGGATGACTGTGTATAGAATTATTTCTGGATGGGTATTACATGCATTCTTGATGATTCTCAGGTTTTGAGAATAAATATCTTCTCAGTGGCCAATCCGAAGTCTGTGATCCTTCAGACAAGTCTCAGCCACTGTGACTTTACACAGCTAAAATTAGTTTCCCGGGTTCTTGTTCTTGTAAGAGCTCTAATGTCTGTCTGATGGAGTGTCATGTTAAGTGATACAGTCATTTTGGAAAGCTAAATATTCAATTAATTAATTTGCATCAAATATAGAAAAAGAAAATCCAATGACATTATTTTTTTGCGGTCTCCAAAAATTGTGGGAAAATGAAACTTTTTAGAAAGTGTATTTTAAACCTGACCAACCTGAGATTTAACTTCACAGGACTTTTGAGTACAATTTGCACTAACAGGTGATTCATTTCTATCACTTTATTTTGTTGTTATTATAATGCATACACCTTAAGTGTGGCTTTGAAGTGTGCAACCGTTACTTAAAATACATGCGTGTTATTGTTAAAACCCATCTCTACAAGATCTTTTGGAAGTTCTAGAATCTAAGCTTCCTTTTAATTTGTACTTTTTAGTATTAAAGTAAATGTCATGAGATAGCTTCTTGCTGTACTAGCTTTCTTTCTGGAACCTTGTAACACCATATGGACAGTAACTCCTTCAGAAGGAGAAAAGAAGTAATTTATGTACTATCCCTTCAACCACAACTGCATATTAACATAGCCTTGAAACATGTCATATATAATTTGAAACAGAGTGCCTTCTTCTGACATGGTAACGAACAAGCAGGTTTAACTGATCCCTTTCAGGATACATTTGAAGGTTAATCAACTTCAGATCTCAGCTAATCTGGTGTAATCTTCTGTTACTAAATGGATGTCTACATTCACATTTCTAGCACACTGCACATGAGTGCATAGGAATAAAGCTTTCAATTTTTTTTTGTGTCAGTTCTGCTGGGAGGAAGCCATGTATCTGTTTTTTTACTTACACCTCATAATGAGTTTTTTTGATGAAGCGTGTGGTTTTTGTCCTTCGCAATGCACTTGCATTTACCATGGCAGAAGTGATGGCACTGGAACAAGGTATGCATTTTATTATTTGTTATACAAGGCAATTTATAAGCAAAAGGACTGAGGACACTGGAAATAACATTCTCGTGTACGCTGCGAATTACAGTTTAGCATGGTTACTTAGAAATAATGGCATAATTTACTTTAGCGTTACATGGCTAGCAGTGTTCCTGAATAGGAGCAGATGGTCATTATGCTTTAATTGCTTTGTTATTAACAGCTAGCTACTCTAAATCTTCAGGTTTTGCACAAGGCAATTTTTTTTGCTGCTCCTTGATTTTCCTGCTCCTGTAATGTCCTTTCTATTTCTACAAAACTGTCTACTGTAAAGTGATTCTGGTTTAAATAACTACAGTAGATTCTTTTCTTAATTTGCAGGAAAATCATATAAATTTTGGTAATGAAGAATTAGGTTAATTTGATGATACAGATGTTGTCATTTCAATTTTGTGAGATACTGTTTCACCTATTTATTGTCACAACATATCTAGTATAAAGCTGCAGGAGGAGAAAGTAAAATAGAAGAAGAATATAGAGGAAAAGGTGGAGAAAATTAAAGATAGGTTTCTTGATGGGATGAGAATCTGTAAACTAATTGTGTGCACAACATACCTGAAAGGAAGGGAAACATCCTGATTCTTGAAGATGCTGAGAAATCTCATTTCACTGAAATCATGGGAACAGAACATCCTCAGAACCTCTGAAAAGCAGGTTGTTTCTATTAAGACACAAGAAATATGGCTAGAAATACCTCCTTTAGAGAAGTATGCTGACATTCTCAATTTTTGGTCTATTCTGAAAGGTAAAGGAAGATAAATACTGAGTGTTCACCATGCAGAAAAATCAGTGTCTAATAATCTTAATTTTATTAAAATATGTTAAGTAGCTCCCACTTGAGGTACATACATATATTATTCCTTATATAATTTCTTCTACTTTTCAGTTGCCAGTAAAATGATAGAAGATGGTGCTTACACGCTTTAGAATAATACAAATCTAGATTTCGTATAGAAGTATCATTGTTATTTATATTCATTTTTCTCTTTAGAAAAGCCACACTTGTCATCTTAAATTTTAAACGCAGACTGTTCTTGATTAGTCACTTTTTATTCTGCTGGTAGTGTTGCAGAAATTAATAGCACTTGCATTTAAATCAGAAATATGTTTTGTGATAAAGAAATGCAGAACTCTTCTTTATTTTTGTTGTATGATACTAGGTCTGTGCTCTGCAATGACCCTGATATGTTTGAGATTCCCATGAATGTTCCTGTGGACACTGTAAAACTTCGAATAGAAAAAACTGTCATACGAAGGATTCCGACCGAAGCCTTTTACTACCTGGTAGATCTCAAGTACCTGTGGGTAACTTACAACTGTGTAGCCAACATCGATATCAGCAGTTTCTACAACTTGAAACAGCTGCATGAGCTACGGCTGGATGGTAATCTGCTCTCGACTTTCCCCTGGGAATCTCTGGCAGAGATGCCCAACCTGCGGACTCTTGACTTACACAACAACAAAGTGACCAGCATCCCTGCTGATGCTGGCAGGTACCTGAGGAACCTCACCTACCTGGACATATCCAGCAACAGGCTAACCACCTTGCCGTCAGACCTGATGGACATTTGGCCCCCCTTCTCAGAAGCTGTCTCCCCCAAGAGCACGGATGTTCTGTCGACCCAGAGGGTCATTTTGGGTATGTAAAAGAGCCTGTCTCGTTCCTTCTTAATGTGTACCTGAATGTTACTTAGCAAGGGCACCCACCTGGGATTCAGGAGGGTTTTAATCCAGGTCATCCTTCTGGTTTGCTCTGCAATTAGTTTATTTTCTGTTGCTGACAGAAAATTGTAAAACAAAGATAGTATCCACTTGCAGCTATTTTTTCCAATGGCACACAAGCCAAATGATTGGCCAGAGTCAATGCATATATGAAAGTCTGTCCTGAAATACAGTGCTGCAGAGAGTGATGGTTTGAGAAAGGGCAGCTCTACACTTCCCATGACTCGTGTTGGCTTTGTATTGCTTGCTCTAATGCTGACTGATTATCCTCAAGTTTTGCCAATTTACGTTGTGAATGCAAGAGGAAAACCAGGCCTCTAATGCATACAACTTCACAGTACTTTTTGTAGTATTTAAGGTGAGAGTTTAAGAATAGCTTGGCCAGACTGTCATGGTTCATAATATTATTCCATCTCTAGCTTCTAGTAGACCACCGCATCAGTTCTTTTTTTTTGTGCTCTATTTCTGTTTTCTATTTCTGTTTTCTCACTTTCTGTTCATATCATAGCCTTTCAGGTAACCCTTTTCTCTTCAGGTTTCAGAGCATGGCTGGATCAGGTCCATTAGTAGCTTTTTCTGTCCTGTGTAAGTGCATGTTTTGGCATTTTTGTAGTGTAGTGTAGCAGGCAGAAGGGGGGGGAAAACCAGCGCCAGGTAATAGCTGGCTCCCCATGAACTAACTGCAGGAGTGCTGTACCCATGGGTAGAGATCTGCCCTGCTCTGTGCTGTCCAGTAGTTCCACCTTCTTGATCTAAAGCCACTACTCAGCATTCATCTGTTCAGCTGCTTTGTTTCACAGCAGAAACTCTAACTCAAAACTCTTTTTCAGATGAGATTGTATGTAATTAACTTAATGGAGGCACGTGGGCTGAACAAGTTCCCCACATACATGGAACTGTAGATCTGTAGCATTGAAAGGATCTTGGTTTATGCAGTTTTTTTTTTTTTAAAAAAAAAAGGCTGTAAGGCTGTCAGTCCAGCTTGGTGTCCCTGTCCCCACACTGAAGGCTACAGGAGGCAATAGCTTCGGAGCTGACTGTGGAATCCCAGAGATTTTTTGGCTTCCTTTTCTTATGTAGCCATTGCTGCTGCTACTACTATATATATATATATATATATATATATATATAAAATAATAAAACAAACAAATTATATATATATATGAAAAAAAAAACAAACAAAAAAAACAATAAACCACACACGCTCCTCCCCTTGCCTGCCTGTCCCCCCTCTGCCCACACATCTGCAGGCTCTTTGCCAGCCCTCTTTAGTCCTGGCAACCCCTCTGGTACAAGCACTGACTTTTCCAGAAACTTAGGGTGCAACCTTTGGATCATTTTCATTTATGAACTGTAACTGGGCACAGCTCTGCAGAGAGGAATGCATGCTGGGTACAAACTGAGCCTTGCTTCTCCTTTTTTAATATTACACTCAGAGGGAGGCTCTGTGCAGTCATTATTGATTTGGATCTGAGACTATGGTTTGGTGGGTAGTACTTCCATGTCCATGTGCTGACTCAGTCTACCTTAGGCAACCTGTGGATAACTTGCTGAATTTTCACTTGTTGATGGCGTATAGCCTTCATATGCCTGCTTCTGAGTGCAGACATACAGAGCTTGCTGTTTAAGAAACTCTGTACTGAATAAAAAAAAATGTTCCCCTCCTCTGGAGATTAGAAAGTGTAATGCTTTCAATGTTGCTGGTTGTTTTGACAAGCTTACTTAGTTTCGACTAGGTGTAAGTTTTATTATCTATATTAATAGGTAATAGTTTGCAAAGTCGTAGTTATGCCATTCACACCCATTGCCAGAGGCTCATCCTTAGGTTGTTGTCAATGGATAGTTATAGAGGAGTCAGTTTTTTGGAATGTATGGTTAGGGAAAAAAAAAAAAAAAGTTGCCTTAGGAGTTGAAGTGTCTCTCTAATTCTCCAGCCATAGGAGATGTTGGCTTAGAACAACTGGAGCGAGGTGTGACATGGCTTCCTCTCTGACACCTCTCGTGTCTCCACGTGGACTGCTGGAGGCTGAGGGAGGAGGGTCATATGCCATAGATGCTCTTTCCTCTGAAGTGGAGGTAAGGATCACAGAAGCATGCAATTAAGAAGGATTTCAAAAAGGCCTCTGTCCTGCTGGGATGCAGATCCAGACTCTTTGTGACCTTTGGCTAAGTCAGTGCTGTTCTCCAAGCCTGCAGGCAGACCATTCCAGAGCCTTCTCAGGTAACCTCATCCAGTGCTTATCTAGCAGTACAGTGAGAAAGTTTCTCTTAATATCCAACCCCAATCTCCCTTACTGCAAACTAAGCTGATTACCTCTTGTCCTACATGAGATGGGCACGCAGAAAAACTAATTGCCTTCTCTTACAGTAACCTTTCAGATATTTTCCTTTCCCACTTGCCTTTTCCTTTCTCAGCTAGTTGCACCGTTTCTATCAGCTGTTTCTTATAGACGACTATGAGATTTTTCATTTCCTACCATATTTACTGATTGCCTCTAGACTCTTTTTTTAAAAGTTTCTCTTAAAAATGTGATGCCCACAATTGCACACAGTGCTCATTTTGGTGCTCAAGAGTGGTGCTCTGTGGGAGCATTCGGTCTGGCCTGTGCACCTATAAGGAATGGTAACTGCAGCCAGAGCACTGCTAGAAGCTGGAACCCAGAGCAAATAAATGCTGTTTTTGTCTAGTCAGGAAAACAACAGTCAGATTCTGCTTAGTGCAAGCAATTATGGCTTGAACTAGCTCCTCTCCTACTTCTGGCAAAACAAGATTGTCACTTGTATTTAATTAACAGCATCAACAACTGCAAAGCCCCCAAACTCATTTGCGCATATGTTTTCTAACCCCAGGAGGCAATTTTATCTGTAATGTCTTGACTGATCATCAAGAGTCGCATGTAAGAGAAAGTTTATGTTCCCCTGTGTGCACCTTTGAGGCCTGTTGGAGAAGCCATGGGCTGCTTTTGCCAGGTGGCTGGCAAATTAGCACCTCCTTGTGCCAGTTCATAACCTCTGCACTTCCGGGTGGTTTGACTGTACCATGCTGCATTGTGCCCCTCAATGCGGACACCGTACTCTAAGGAAGGGGCTGATGGGATGTTTCAGTGTCTCTAAAATGTAAGCGGGTGGTAGTAGTGTCTTTTTCTCAACTCAAACTGGCTGAAGGAAAGCAAGAATGGCATTGCAAACCACAGAACCATGCCCTTGTACTATGACACAGCACCTGTGTTACATGCCGGACAGACTGGCAGGCGCGCAGTGCAGTTTGAAAGGTTCAAAGCCTGCTGGGCTTGCATTGGGAGAACAAGCAGGATGGAGGGAGCCGTTCTTGATGTGGTCTCACCCACGCACCCTTCAGGCAGCGGTCCCCCAGAGCATGCTGGCTTTGGAGATTTGCCTTTGGAACAGTTCAAAACAAAGCTGTGGAATGAGCTGCCAATAAGCAGTGGAAATGATCGGGGACCCAGGTGTGAGTTCATCTTGCCCTCTCTTGGTTGACACTGGAGCTAGGACCTAATTCTTTGATCCATATCACAGCTAAGTTTCAGCATTGGCTGCTGTACAGAGATTGATATTTCTGACGATGGTAGCAGTGTTTTCCATATGGAAAGTTCCATCAAGTGAGTCACTGAAAGGAACGGAGGGGTCCAGGATTTGACAGAGTGGCAGTTAGATGAAATCTTGCCTCTGTTACATATAGAAGTGCCAAAAATTGGAAACTCAGCAGGTCCATCAGGATCCCACTGGTTATGCTGGGCTATGGGGTAGATGCCACTCTTCCCAAAATTACTCTTTAGCAATTACAGTATGTTGGAAACACTGGGACACAGTGAGAGAAGTGGGATTTACTGTTTAGAACCATGGATCAAAAATTCTGGAGCTTCAGCTAGAGGATAGCCCTGGGTAGGTTGGCCCAAGCTGTGGTGAATATTTCCATTGGCCAAAAACATGAATATTTCATATACTCCCATTTTGCAGCAACTGAAACACAGTATATTGTACGAGCTATGGTCTGAGACTGGTTACTGATTTACAAAGGAAATTTTGCTCATAGCTCTTTCAAATGCTAAAGTCCATATTGACACAGCATGGGGAAATCCTGCTTACTGAGACGACTACAAGACTATGCATACAGTCACGCATATATATGTATTTGCCCCTGTACAAGCAAGCATACATATAAATCTGTGAGCAAACTTAAAGTATGCTAAACCTAGATTAAATGAAGTTTTTTTTCTTTTGTTTTTGTTTTTAATAGAACAATTTATAATCCTTATTTGATGTTAACATACATTGTGTTGATATATTGCAATGCATAAATATTTATCAACATTTTCTTTGCCTTGGGTAATATTTCTTACTCAGGTCAATAAGCTACCTTAATATTTCTGCAAAAGAAGCCAGAATTTATAAATACTTAGTGTTCTAAAAGATACACATGCCGTTGCAGACTTACAGTTATTTTTATATTCTCTTCTTAGAATCTCCTCAGGAAAATAATTTCCTATTTCATTTCTTTATTAGAGCTCCCCATTTTTTTTCCCAGTTTCTTCAACTTTTACCTTTTGTAACCTCTCCTTTATTCTTTCATGTGTTCTTTCCCACATCTACCACCTTGTAAACACAAGCTGTGAAATTGCAGAAGTTTACATGCCCATTTTTTTGCCGTTCAATAGCTAACTGAGTATAATCAAAATCAGTGTTTTATCCTTGCTTCCAAGTCAATTGTGCTTTCATCTTTTTATTTTGGGAATTTACACAATTTGATGACTTACAATGGCTGTGTATGTCTTACAGCAGATAATGTGTATACTGCCAGGTATTGGCAAGACACAAATAGAAGGAATGAGCCATGGAGGCAAGGAAGGAACTCCAGTGGCTGTATGTATTATATGTATTTATATATGTCCTGCTTCTTCAGCCAGTTCCACTGGGCAACATGATGGATGGGGAGATGAGACGACTAGCTGGAACAGCTCCTTCTTTGCGCTGAAACACAGAAGTAGTGTCTCTTCTGGGATGACAGCTTTCTTCGTCCACTGAAACCAAGCTTTCAGAATGATCTGAGATGATCAAACCTATGTTCTAGACTAAATGCCCACCTATTCTCATGGCTTTGCTTTGCTATTCCTTCAATTTTGCCCGTTTCTGTTACTCTGTTTGGATTGCAGAAGCTTTGGTTCTCCTCTTAGATACTGGGAGAACACGAAAGCCATGTATTTATAGCTTTGAAAGATCTTTCAGCACTGCAATAGTATTAGAAACAATAATAATAATAAAATCCTTTCCTGTAGCAAAGCATGCGGGAGACAAAGGTAGCAGAAGAAATATTTCTAGTATCATTCAGTGTAAGGGAAAGCCTCCTGCCTTGCATGTGAGATATGATCCCTACCAGTGCTGCAGATCAGTCCTGATTAATGCTGTGGACCCACAATTTCTTGCCCTGCCATCCACTTGTAGCCCAGCAGCCCTGTGCTTCTGTCCTTTCCAGGCAGTACCGAGGATGTGCAGGAGAGTTCCCATGCTTTTCCCCAGTATTTGTTACAGGGGACTCTCAGATGAGTCCTTGTTTCTGGGGGATCTTGTCTTCCTTCTTATACCTTAAGGGGACTTTCATTTTCAAATGCGTTTATGGTCTCCTTCTTAACATGGTGATGAAAATTGGCCCCTTATAAGCAAGTGAGAATGAAAAAATGTTATCTCTAGCTTACAAGCTCCCCTAACTTAAAAGATGAGCACAAATAGCTACATGCATATGCTTGATTGAAAATAATTGATGTGCTTAGACATATGGAAGACGTTCAGATGATATCTCTTTTGCTTGTGAATGTTTGACATTCACAGGAAATCAGTTGTATATTTTGGAGATTATTTTTATTTTTTCAAGAAAAGTGGTTTCTGATACAGTTTCCTTGATTTCTTCTCCGTTCCTGAAGGCAGTAGGTGGTGAATAGATGTAAAATCTCTTGTATCTGGAAGGGGTGAAATTGGATTGTGACGTCAAAGTCATGGAATCCCTCCAGGTCAGGTCTTGTTTTAAAAAGCGGGGATTAATTGGGGTTTACCACTGTTTTGACCAATCACTGCCATGATGCTTAAAATAAACTAATCTCGATCAGGTGATAGAAGGAACTGCTAGTTAATTATTCATGTACTCTTTCATCAGTAGGTTTCTTCCAAAATGAAAAACAGAATTTTCCCATTAACTGAATTGACAATTACTAGAAATACTCTGAACAATATTGGCAAGTGTTTCAGTTTTTTCTTTGAACTTTAATTACTGTGACTTGTCTGTTGCACTAATCAGTAAATTCAGTAGCAAAAGGCTCTTGCATGCCATCCCTCTTTTCAGTCTGTAAATTCTGCTTATTGTTAATGCTGGAATAAAATGAAAAAGTTATGCCCCCAAATAGAAATCAAATAAGAAAATATTGGAACTCCTGAGTGATACGCTGGGTGACGTTCTACCTGGTCAAGTGGGTGTTGCTCTCTTGAGGTTAACATAGCCAAGTGATGGACACCAACTAGGTTTTGGACATATTTCTCAGAAATAGCTACCCTGTTTTGCCATGGTAACTTCATCAAGAGAGGAAGCCTCCTGTTCAAAGATGTTGGAACCAAGAGACAAATCCCTCAGAAGAGAGGGATTGTTCTTGTATGCTATTATGAAAATGTTATAGCTGCCAACTTTTTCCAGAGTCCTTCCCATTTTCCTCTGTTCTCCTATTTTTTGAATGTATTTTAGAGACAGTCCTAAACTAAAACCAGATTTCTAAGAATATTGGTATGCTTCGGAGTCAGATAAGAATGTTATTGGCCTAAAGATTTTTCTTCTTAGCCCCATATCCTTTTTTTCAAAGGGCAAATATATTTGTATAAGCTATAAACCCTTAAATCATCATGTTCTCTGCAAGCATGGAAGAAAGGGCCTGAGAAGATCAAACTTTAAGAGTCCAAATAGGCATTAAGAGCAGATGGGAGTGACAAGGTGCAACAGCCTGAGAAGCTCTCTCTTCAGAAGCTGCAGGCAGGTGAAAATTTATCATCAGTCTTAAGACATCTTTGCAAAGTACTTTTTTTTCCTAGAAAAATAGGGAAGTTAAGCAAAAGTCGTGCCATTTTATTACTATGCTCCTGTAAATTTATGTAAAGAAAAGGTTTAACTTAATGAACATCTATAATATTTTTCACATCTGCAAAAAGTGCCCCACTAGCTAACAAAAAAAAAAAGAAAAATTGAAAAGATTGACTCAGAACAGGCTCATATCTCTCCTTGATTATACTTGGTGATAGTCATGTGTCATACTGTAATCACAATATTCAGATATTGCCTAACAACAATTTTTTTTTTTTTCCACTCCCTTTCTTCCTTCAGGTTTGCAGGACAACCCATGGTTTTGTGACTGTCGCATTTCAAAGCTAATTGAATTTTCCAAAATTGTGGACACCTCAATTGTCCTTCTTGATCCACTGGTTTCATGTAGCGGACCTGAGAACCTGGCAGGGATCTTGTTCCAGAGAGCAGAGTTAGAGCAGTGTCTTAAACCATCCGTGATGACATCAGCAACAAAAATCACCTCCCCGCTGGGAAGCAATGTTCTGCTACGCTGTGATGCAACTGGGTACCCAACACCGCAGCTTACATGGACTAGGTCAGACAATATACCAGTGAACTATACAGGTATAATAGCTCTTTTATAGGAATAGCCAATCTATAGGAAATGGGAGAGCCTGAAATTATTGGGTTGCTTGTGCTAAATGACAGTGGACCAGGTATTGCACCATACTGGCAATTCTTTGTCTAGGTCCAACAGACTGTTCTGATTCTGGTTGTGGTCTGTAATAAGAAGAATTTGTGCGGGGGAAGAAATGGATGAAGGGGGGGGGAGAATAAGCAAAAATAGAGGTTGGGATAGCTGGGTACTAATTCAGAAGCTGAAAAGCAGAAAGGAACATTTATTACTGAAATCTTCTTTTGGGTTCAAAATGTTCATAACAAAAAAGCTAGTGAGGCTGTAACCGAGCCACTTAAAACACAGCACTATAAATGGGGGATTTCCCATGAACACGTTTTCTATGTTTATTTGCAAATATTTATTGCTTATTTGCAGTGCCTACCTGGAACGCTAATAAAGCTGTGATTGTCTAATACCATTCTTGCTGTGATGTACTGTGAAGGATATTTATGCAGTAACAAACAGAAAAAATTATTGTTACGGCAAAGTAGTTAGCAGTTATCTTAACTCAGTTCTGAAGAGGGTAGTAGTCCAAAGTATGACAGAGGTAACTACCCAAAATTTTTTAAACAGCTAGTGTGCTCAGTGTTACTTGTATTTATTTACTCAGTGAGACTTGTACTTCATAGTTAATTGGTTTTAAGTCATTTTGATTTCTCCTTACTTGTTTTTCTTTTATTTAATAAAACTGCTAACTCTCTTGTAATTCCTCCGGACATTCTATTCCATTCTGACCTAAACTGAGCACTTTTCTGCAGGAATATAATATGGCAGGGAGTTCTATAGTTAGTGTAAACTTGTTGATTTTTTTTTTTTAAATGTTTAATATATAAGATTCCTTCTGGTAGAAATAATTCATAGGAAAAAAAATAGTCAAATAATGTTTACTTTTTTCTTTATCTCCCTTTTTATAATGTTTTACTCTGTTTTCCTACAGTAATTCAAGAAACACCTGGAGAGGGTGTCAGATGGTCCATAATAAGCTTGACAGGGATTTCATACAAGGATGCAGGGGAATACAGATGTAAGGCGAAGAACTTGGCAGGAATGTCAGAAGCTGCCGTTACTGTCACAGTGGTTGGTGTAGTTACCACAACTGCGTCGCCACAGAAGTATGGAAGGAAGCAGGAGGCAGAGAGACAGAATGCCACAGTGGGGGAATCCAAGAAGGGACCTGAGAGAACCACCACACTTCTTCTCACTGTGTCAACCACCACAGTACCGGTTACCACTGAAAGATTAACGAATGCCAGGGTTACTGACAAGAAGCAATCCAGGCCTATGGCTGATGGAAAGAAAATTTCAAAGGCAGTGACAAATGGAAGCAAAAAGCAGGCTGGGGAGATGAGCAAGAAAGGTGAGGAGACAAAGCAGACTGAGGAAGCAAGAGAAAAAGGTGAAGAGACTTCACTGAAGGCAGCAGCTATGGCTGAGCAAAACGTTACTGTGAAGAACCTAAGAGTGATCAGTGAAACAGACGAAAGAGTGACCCTAACTTGGAGAACTGTCAATGCCTCAAGCAACTCTGCAGTGACTGTGTTATATTCAAAGTATGGAGATAAAGACATGTTGCCTCTGAGCACAGATCCTAGTAAAAACAAAATCACAATTGAAGGTTTGCAACCTAGTACTCAGTATATGGCATGTGTCTCACCCAAAGGAGTGCCACCTACAAAAGAGCAGTGCATTATTTTCACTACTGATAGGTTAAATGATGAAAGCACATATCAGTTTCCTATTTTGATATTGGCCAGCAGTGCAGCATGCGTGGTTGTTTTACCTTTGATAATTTTCTTACTCTACAAAGTTTTAAAACTCCATGTGAAACCCAAAACTGCTAAAGAAGCTGACCTTGCAAAAGAGACCTATGTAAAGTTTGAAACACTCTCTCTCAAGCCTCGAGCAGTGAATGCAGGAGGAGAGCTCTGGGCACGAAGGTATACAGATGAATCAGAAAGACTTCTCCTCTGTTCTAGGTCAAGCATGGATTCTCAAATGACTTTCAAAAGTGAAGGCTCTAGATCTGAGTACCTCTGTTGAACATGGGTGAGGATGGAGGAGATGAAATACGCAACGGGTAAAATTAGTCCAAAGTGAAGATACTGCACCTGGAAGCAGGTTGGTGCCAGGTGGTGGTCAGAACATATAATCTGATATCATGAACTCTACTAGATGGGTAGAGAGGTGGGTAGGAGGGGGAACAGAAGGAAAATGTTGCCTAATGATTTCTCTTTTTTGTTTGTGACTTTGGATGTGGAGGAATCACATTCTTTGAAAGATGAATACAACATGAAATGTTTACTTGGTTAAAGATATTCTATTTCATTGTTTCATTAAAATATTGTTCTGTTTTCTCTCATTTCACTGTATGATGTGCTGCTTAGAATCAAATGTTAATCATGACTTCCATAAAAACTATGCATTTTGAAATAATAGGAAAACAGCTCAAAATACTTTGAGGTTGAAGCTTTGTTTAAAAACGTCACACAGCTCTGTGCAGTATATTGGATTGGAAGTGATTTTGGGCCAATCAAGACTGAAACTTAGGTAGCTGCAGTTTATGAACTCTTGAGAGTTTTGATACATACATCGTATCATCATTTTGGAGATGCTGTGGTGAAGGAGCTTCTTTAGTATTCTGAAGCTCAGGTAAGCTATCACTATGAGTGACTCTAGGAGAGATGCTAGATATTAATTGTATGAATTTACAGTAAATGATCTTGTTGCAAAATCCCAGCCTTAGAATTTACTTGTATGCATATGGCTATATACAGCAATTTCAGAAATCTCTGTTGAGAAAATTTTGTGACATTGTGTAATACAGGTCAGACTGTTACATGGCTGTATGTTATGTAGATATTGCACAGTATTACATACTACACTGTAGTATTATAGTGTTCTTTGAGATAGAGTAGGATGACATCTTGTCCTTAGGTCATGTTGAATGTGTAGCAAAGTTTAACGAGCATAATGAAAGTTAATTATGAGCATGCTTCCCAATCTTTAGAAAATCCAGTGTTAATATTGATGATAATAATGAATACAGAATTGTCTGTTACTGATAATAATGAACTATCTATTCTGAGGCTGCTTTTTCAATGCCTGAATAAATAACAGGGCTTTGTTATTTTAGGTTTGGGTATTATGGTTAGAAGTATGTGTGAACCAGGAACCACAGTGGAACCACAGTATTTCCTAAAAATGAAAACTGTACTCTTTTCTTGGTTCTTTTTATACCTAGAAGAACTGCTTATTTTGCTTGGAAATTGGTCATTCCCTCTTTCCAGAGGGAGAAATATTGCTTCAGAGCTGAAAACCAAAGCTTAGTTAGTTAACTTCAAAATACCATTTGTTGGTATCATTGATGTAGGATTAAATTTTGCCTGTTGGTATATTGGAGAGAATGACTTGTAAGGCATAGTTTCATGATGGAAAACAATTTTCCATAAACCTATGGCAGAAAATAAACACACTCAAAAATCTCCATAACATCTACATGTTTGTGCTCAGTAGTCAAGGATAATAGAATGAATATCTGAGACCATGGGAGCTATGCAAAGGAAGCAGGTATGGTATTTGAGAGTACAAAATTAATTTGTGTGTGCTTTTAGGATTAAACTAGATGTTTCATTCTGTGTTATTAATATGTGTGTTTAAAAAGTGATTTTTTTTTTTTTCCCCTGGATAATTTTGATTGCAATGAAAACGTTTTTAGTTTTCTGAGTGAAGTATTTTGACGTCGGCACTTTTTTTGAAATTTGGGTTTCTTTTTACAGGGAAAATAGATTCTTCTTGTGTCAAAAACATAGTTTAGTTTATCACAAACAGTTTTTCAGTCAAATTTTAAACAGGAGGTGTGATGTGTTAACCTGTAGTGTTACACTATTTGCCTTTTACATATAGGTAGTATAGTCAGTAGTTGTTGCTGAAGGTGTTCCCAATTAAAAACACTGTGTTTGTCATAAATAGGAGCGATTATATTTACTTTTTAGATTTCTGGAGAATATTTGATTTCTGGTTTCAAAACTTTGCAAGAAACTTGAATCTAATTCTGGAGTTCAAAAATACCATCACCTGTTTTTTACATGGTGTATCAATATATCAGACTGGGGCAGTGCAAAGCTCATTTGAGAGAGCTCGTTTGCAAATGTGAAACCTGTTGGTTTGACTAATCCTTGTGGAATTAATATGTCCTAAAGTTAGGAGTGGATCTCTGTGACCACATGTGCTATCAGTATATCAGAGATGGAATATATCATAAAAGGCATGTTCTTTTGATAGAACACCATATACATTATTTTTTTCCACAGTTCTTGAGACAATGGAGTTATATAACCTGGACATGCTTCTGTACCTCATGTCAAAAGAGCACTCCAGCTGGGGAATTTTGTTAAAAATTCAGTACTTAAAAAAGATACGCACCTTGCATCACCCAGAATTGGTGTAATTGAAGAGCTGAATAAATACTTCTGGTAACATGCAAATGTTTATATTATAAATTCTTAAGATTCATAGAACCATTATGAGATAGGTTTTTGTTACCCATAATCAATTTTTGTAATGTCTTTTGAAATGCAATACTGAATGATTCATCATGTTGAACAGCTGAGGATCACAATCTATGCTTGGCTGGTAGGAATCATTGAAGAAGCATTGACCAATGTTTATGTATCGCCTTTCATATATTTGTGCACTTTATTAGCTCAGTTCATTCTGCATTTCACTAAAAAGGCTAGATCTCTTTTTTTATACGTTACCTGCAATGGGCGTGTCAAAATTGAATGGTTAATGAAATAACTGAGCTGAATTCTGAATAGACCCCATTTTTACTGAAAACTTCAGTGGGTCTCAGCACTTAGAGTTGACCACAATCCTGTCTTCAAGGTGCACTTACTAAGCCAAACTTTAGGTGCATCTCTTTTAGTCCTTGCTGTTGCTTGCAGTTGACTTTTATTTGTATTCCTTGCACTATGGTAAGATTCTCGTGCTTTTCTTGGGTGAGAGATTAGGAAAGAAAACTCTCTCATGTGTACCGTGAAAATGTAATAGCAAAACAATTCAGACTTGGGCTGTTTATAATAGATTAAACAGAGGACATTTTAAACTCATTACCTTTTCAAAGAAGTAATTAAGAATGTAGTTGTTTTGATGTGAAAATAAAGCATCACTTTTATATATTACCTTGTATTTGCGTGACCCTTCCTTTTTCATTTATAGCTTTAGACTGTATGCTCTAAGTGTAGCTGTTGAGGATAAGAGGAAGTCAGAGAAGAAATGAGAGAAAATACAAAAAGAAGACTGAGAAACCTGGAGGTATAACACGCTAAGGAATGCTGGTACCATGTATTACAAACTCTTTTGCTTATAGTTCTGCTACGTACACAGCAAGGGTGTGTGTGTATCTGCAGACAGGTAACAATAAAAATATGGTGAGGATTATGCCTCCATATTATGAGTGGAGCTCCATATACACACAATTTTGACAAGGTGGGGACAGCTATTAAATTGGAGTATGCAACAAGGGCACTGGGGTATTTAAAGAATTTACTTGAAGCTGGTATTAAATCCTGTGTCTCAGTGAAAGTTGTGAGAGCTTTCTGAAGAGCACTGCCTATCAACTGAAAAGGGGAGAGTAATTTATGCTTCCCCCCCTAACAAAGAGGGATATGCATTAGTAGCAGTTGTGGCTGGGGTATGAATCCTAGATGTAATGCACCACAATAGTCCATTGTGATCTATGATTTTCTTTTAAAATCCAACACATTTGTTAGACTTGTGGCTAGAAGGTAGACCAATTTGAATTTCCTCCATGGGCACAGATGAAATGTCAAAACAAACCCTTTTTAATTATCTAATTGGTTGTGGACTGCTGGCATCAATACCTTCTCTCATGGAATTCATTGCGCTGTTTTAGGTGTTCGAGGCAGCTGCAGAAGCTCCAGGCTAGCGCTGTCACTTTCTTTTGCTGAAAAGTAGTTTTCAATAGAACAAATGTTTTCAATTTTCTCTTTAAACCACTGAAAGAAAAACAACAAACCTTTGAATTTCAGAAGATCAGAAGAATTTGTGTCAGAATGGAGGCATGATTAATGTCTCATTTTTACAGACTATTTTTTACACATCTCAAAGGCTCCCTTGCTAAACAGCGGCAAATCCAAGCTGAAATATCAGTCTGAAACAGTGAATGGCAAGGAGAGAAGCCTCTCTAGAATGCTGTGTACTTTTCTTAACAACATTCAGTCTGGGATTTTTTTCAATTTGTAATGCAGAAAGCACCTATGAGCAAAAAGATAATGTCTTTCCCAAGACCTCAATTAAAAAAATATATATATATTTAATGAAATAACATCCCAATCTTGTGTTTATAAAAGAATGTGAAATTGCTCCAACTATTGCAGGAAGTTTAGTAGCACTTGTCAAGTATGTAAGTTTAATATATTTGGTCTAACTTAAAGTCTGGTATTTTTGAAATACACTTGATTGACTTAAGAGTGTTATGGAAGGAGCTGACTGTACAAACAACTGTAACCTCTCATAACAGTGGAAAACCAGTTTACCCACAATGTGGTAATTACCACATTTTGTAGAAGACACAAAATATTTTATTATGGAAGTGATAAGTAATAAAAGATTTGGCACATCTTTTTAAGGAGATGTGAAAGGAATTTGCTAGTAGCATAGGGTTTTTGTTTTCTTTTAATGAAAAGGTGACTGAGAGGACTTAGTAAAATATTTAATGTCCAGAGAAGACAAAACTGGAATGTTTTCTTCTTTCGTAATGCAGGAGAGAAGGACTTTATGCATGTGTGGACTGAGGGCAGGAATAGAGAGTATTCTAGTGTTACGTAATGCAGAACTTAAGTAGTTTCTTCTGAGGCCTCTGGTACTGGCTGTTGGTACCTGGGACGTGCTACTGGACTAGATGGAAAGTAAGATCAATCCAAAATGACAGTTACTAGTAGATTTAGTGCAACTGTGCTGTAAATTCAATGGCTTGCTTATTCAGTAAACTCAGTTAGTGCTTCATTGGTATATTTTTAGTTTTTCCATTCCATTTAGACATGCAGTTGTAGAAATCCTGTAGAGTCCTCAAACAGCTGTTTCTCTAATCCTTCAAAAGGTAAATTCATAAACAAATCTCAAAGTCATGTTCTTGCTTAACTCTCTCACGTTTATTCTCCCAGTTTAATATTGTTTTGGTAAACAGGGTCAAAACAATATGTTGAGTCTGCTTTGTTTCAGAGACTGGAAAATATTACAATTATACCTTTGTTGAAGAAAAGGGAAGTTGAGTCTAATACTCCTAAGTACATTTTTCTGTAAGAACCTGATTTAATTATTGATGCTCAAGTCTAATGCCTTGGGCTGATCGGATCAACTTCTGAGTCACGTGTCCTGAATTTTACACTGCTAAAGTTTGGCCAAACATTTGAGCCTCCAAAAATAACTCATACCAATTATATTTTTTGTTTCATAGCCCAGTCTCTTGTGTTTAAGATCATGTGGAAGTTTAAATCATGGAGGGAGAAAGAGGTCAATATGAGAATATGGTAAACAACCAGGTAAAGGCATAGCAAATTAAATTCAGAATAATATCACTCTTTCCTGAAATTCTTTCAGATTTTATCCTTATTTGACCTTTTATAGAGTATTCCATGTTAGACTAATCCTGCAGTGTACTGCTAGCTTCAGATTACACATGAATGACATTGTGGGTGTTTTTGCAGAGCATGCTCTTAGGTCTTGAGAAACCTGTTCTGTTTTCTCACTGATTGATTTAGAAAAGGAAAATACTTTGGCATTTCTTGTTCTTTCACATGAAAGTGATGTGGTGGAGCAATTTCCTTCCTTCTGAAGCAGGAGGATGAACACTGGAATCGTAACACTCCTGCTTGTTCTGGAACTCAAACTTCATAGCTGAGAATCACTTGCACCTTGCAGTTGCAGTGCTTGCTGCCCTGTCTGTATTGCATCAATATGCACCAAACACTCAGTTCCTAGAGGTCTCTGCCGATCATTCTGAGTTCAGCCTAAAATATGACCTTTTTTTTTTTTTTTTTTTTTTTTTTTGTAGAAGATTATCCCGAATTATTTCTCAATGTTAGGAAATAATTTCCCTAGAGGGGTACAGGCACATTTTTGTGCACAAAAGTGTTGCTTTTTTGTTCCTTAGCTTGCTTGAGCATTCTTTACTCTTTGATGGAGGAGCAGACATTCCCTTTGGATAGTGTAATCAGCAGCAGAAACAATGCAGGCCACGTTTTCCACAAGCCAGAAAAATAACGTTCTTTGTTTTGGTCAGGCACAATGATTGAATAGACATTGTCCAAAATCTACATGAACTATTTCTTTATAACAGGGAATTCATGAGGAGAGGTTTGGAAGGAGAGCTAATAAAATTCTTAGTCTCTTGATAGAAAAAAGTGACATCTTGTGTATCCAACAATGACTTATTTCTACAGATTGCCTCAGTGTGAAGTATTTCAAAGAAAAGTTTGGCTTGTTACAAAATGAATAAAGTTTTCAGTATCATATTAGTTAAGATTTGCATAGAAGTGAAGTGTATGGATCAAATGGTATGAGAGAAGAAAAGTTGATTCTTAGAGCCCTCTGGCTTTCATAAAGAAATGAAAAGAATGGTCATGAATTTCAGATCAGCCTTGTGATGCCAAAAAACAAGCAAACCAACAAAAAAAGAGTAAGGGTTAAATGATTGCCTTTTTTTTTTTTTTTATATATATATATAAAAGACTGGAAAGGCCTAGAATCAGTACATAAACATTTGGAAAGGAGCTCAGCACAAGCAGAACGCACAACCACTAGTTTTGGTGGCTGGGATATGAAACAAAAATTTATGATATAGTTACTTACATGCAAGTCTGCCCTGGAAGAGAGCATTAAACTGGCAACCTCATCAAACAGATCCTAAGCAAAAGGGCTGTGCTGAAGGAGAATGCATGAGTAGCAAAGAAAAAATTCTGATTGGAAACACAGAAGTAAAATCAAGTAGAAAATTAAAACGCCCTGCTGAATAGCACTCAGTTCTCTGTGTGGAAATATTTAATATGTCAGTCTTTTGACTTACAAAATTGCAGGCAAGAACTGCAAGGAGGATGAATACTGAGAATGAGCCAGTTCTAATAAAAGGATCCTCTGTGGAGCTGAGAGAAATTTGGTATAGGGGACAAAAGGCAGTTGTCTTATACAAGATCTGTGCAGTACATTTAATATTAAATCAGTAGGTGAGGTGACTGCTTTGTAACAAGAGTTGTGGAAGGTAGAACCCTAGACTTGGGCTGAAGGAAAGAAGAAAGAAGTTGGCTACTTGAATCTGATGAAGAATCTGATGAAGCTACATAGCCAAAGAGCTGTGTGATTGACATCTTTGCCATCAAAGGAGCCTAGCAGAACTATGACAAATGAGATAGACCACACATTAAGTTAGAACAGCTGGGACAGTATTCAATAACTACTGCCAGCTAGACAGATAGCAGGAGTGAAAGTGGACAGCGCTGCCTGAATGATTTTCAGTCTTACTGAGACTGAAATTGTTTCAGCATTCTTACTGAAACAGTGTATAGAAATAAACTATCAAGGTGATGTACTTCTATAGGACCTCTTATAGTCAAAGCATATCCTTTTGTATATTCTGATTCTTCACAGTGATAGGAAGTTCTGGTCAGGGTGAATTCACAAAACTTTAACTTTAGGAACCCTGTTACAGTTTGGATAACTTGTGATTCATCAAAAGGGCAGGGGGACAGGCCTAGAGGAAGTTGAAGTCAAATATCACCACCTAAAAATATATCTGAAATGATGAGGTTTCTTCCTCTGATGAATATTTGGAGTAAATTCCACAAAAGGCCACACTCTTTTTGAACTGTGTGATGCCGACCTTGCGTGGGCTGGGGATAAAACATAGGAAGGGGTTCTGAAAAGATGCTCTAAATAACTTATTGACCACATCCTGGGAACTGGCATTTGATGATATTTGTAAGCCCACAGCCATTTCAGCTGATGGCAGTAGTTTGTGGAGCAGTATTCCAGTTACAATGAGATGAATCTGTTCACACATTGTTTCAGGCAGCTTTCAGACACCAAAAATAAATACACACAAATAAGGAGCGTGCTTGACGAGATGTTGGGCCATGGGAGATTCAGAGGACGCTTCCACGTTTCAATAATTTCAACATTGTGACAAGTAGATCACAAGCCACTTGCTGCATTGATGGAATAGTAATAGTTAGACAAAATACTCCTTACTAATGGGTTTCAAACCTATCTCAAAAAATGATGATACCAGGAAAGTCTCCAAGTGTCACTGACCATCTATTAATGAGGCTGTAGATGACCAAGATTTTTCACATGATAAGGGAGCCTGTGCAAACGCAATTGAATGTTCTCTTTTTACATTGCTGTAAAAATCTGATGTGTATAAATAATCACTGATATTTACAGACAAATAAAATCTATTCACATTTTTATGAGCTGGTCTAGGTACTTATCAGGAACCTGTGTTCTGCCTGGCATTTGTGCAAAAGCATGGAGCTCTTTGTTTAGCTGCAGTTCCACCATCCTCAGAGGTCAGCAGCTTGTGAGAAACACTCAGGCACTGCCACAAATCTGCTACTCACAGAGTTTGACATGTCCATTGCCTAAGTAATGAGGCTGCAGAAAGTTAGAGCAACTGCTGTTTACAGTGTACCATACCGTTTCCTTCTCTGGCATTAGCTGACTGCATTTTTTAGTTTTGTGGAAATTCTGCTTCTCAGTAACAGTGCTGTTCATGGGGATCTCAGAAAAAGCAATTGCTTGGGGTTCAGCATTCAAATCTGAAGAGTAGTGCTTCAAGCTGTTACCACTTTGCCTGAGCACTGATAGCCAAGGACTTTGCTGCATCAAAAAGACTTGTTTTCATTTTCTAAGCTAAGTAGAAGTTGGCCACCTTACTTCGAGGAATAGACCAGCTTGTTAGTTAGGAGAAGTCACCACAAATTTGGAGGTAAGTTTTCATCCTAAATTAATCTATATTAATGTGTAAAGCTGAGATGTGGTAGTCTTATCCTGTCTGTGCATTTGTCTGAATTTGACCATACACTTAATCTGATGGGTCCTGGTGAAATCACTATGATGTGAAATATTAATGTTACCATTTATCCCTCTCAGGTGCAGCTGTAGCAAGTGCTCTTAATAGCCATGCAGCAGTACAGGCTTTTAATCTTAAACATTTATGATGCTTTCTTCTTTTGAATCTTTCTCCACTTAAGAGATCTCCATCTTCTGACAAAAGCATTAGTAATAGCGGAATACCTGATCCACACAATGCTATGACATTAAGAGTTTTTAATAACTGATCATTTCTCAAGGTATAATTGCTTTGTTGTGTAACTGAACAGTGTCTGTTAGTGGTAGCAGAAGACAAGGAACTTTGATATTGATTGCTAGTTAACGTGTGTTGCTGGGACCTCTCTTGGGTACAAGCTTGAGAAAAGAAATGTCCATTTCATACGCTCGCAAAATGGCAATGTGTTTGGGACAGGTGTAAAATTACATAGCCTGAAAATCATATCCAGAGACTTAATCAAAAGTTCCTTTTATTTTACCTTTAATCTTGCTAATATTTTGTGAAATATGTATTAATATTTATGTCATTTCTGAGTATCAGGGTTGTGGTACATTATACAGCTCTAAAAAAATACTTCAGTGGTTGATGGAGACCATACAGTTAAGATATTCTTTTACCCAAGGCCCTGATCTCTTTTGGTTTCTGTGGGAGGAAAAAGGTAATGTACTTATTTAGAGCTGTGTGGATGTTTTAGATGAGAAACTGCCCCTTCTGTAAAATATGTTTAATCCAATGAGATTTTTATGCAGTCTATGGGAGTTTGATATTGACTTCAGTTAGCTCAGGATCAGTTTCTCCTCAGTGTCTGGAAGCAGAGTGCTGTCACCCTGGTATTTAATCCTGGAATGTGAAGATGAGCCTGTGATCCAAGAACATTTGAGGAGAGTCCCCTCCCTTGGTCCGCATGTTTTGCAGCACTGAGCAGCTAGGAGCACTGAGAATTTATGCAGGAATCAGTCCCTCTGACTTCTATGCCAACATCCGTAAGGTAGGTCCTTCTGTAAGTCTGTCTAAAGATCTGTAGATGGTATTACAATTTTACTGCCTGGCACAGATATTTTAGGTATTTAAGCTTCTTCATGTGATGCATTCTGCCTTGCCCCTCAGCCCAGTTATAAATAAGGCAGCCAAACGCAAGGGCACAAATGGAGAGGTTTCTTTAGCATTGGGAAACACATGCAAACTCTCAGAATAGAATTACCGTGCCCCTCTCTCCTTACTAGTCCTGTTTCTGGCAGCTACGGCTAGTTTTCAATACACTGCCCAAGGGGTACATCAAACCCTCTCATACAGGCATTACTGAGAAGGATTTGGGTGGATAATTCATTTTATAACTTTGTCCTAATGCCCAGTTGACCTTAACTGCAGTGGGATTTTAATATCATGGATAATGGCCCTAAAGCACTCTAGTTTTTAATAAAGATGCTATAACAAATTGGGGTTATCTTAAAAATGGTGATTTTGCATTAACTACTCTATTCATTATAATCATGTTTTCAGTTTGGTAACTTGTGAAATGATTTCAGATAGTGAAGTGTTTTTTGGTGTAGTGTATAAGGCAATGAGTCTCAGAAACACTCCCTTATTACTTTCTGCAAGCCATTGTATTGCTGCTGACGTGGTGTGCTAGCTCTAGTAAAATCACAGAGGGCTTCTCTGGTTTTATCTCTTAGCACTAACAGGAAGTTTATTATAGTAAATCAACTTTGCATTTTGAGAAATAGAAGTTTCTACAATAGTGTGATGGTTTTCAGTAGAAATGAAGTATAAGCTGTTACCTATCTCTTGTGAGGAGGAGTATTTTTTTGTACTTTGCTATATAGAAATATACTTTTATTTGTGCTAAGAGTAACAAATAAGTGATATTTAAAAGTTTTCAGTACTTTGCAACACCACTTGGGAAGATGATTATTTCTTTATTTCTGATGCAAGTAACATACCAACCCAAATTATTATTTTTTTCTTCTGTTTGATGGCCTAATTTGTTCTGTTTTATGATCTTAGCAGTAATAAACAATTACTTTACAATTTCAAATACTACCTTACATACCAGGATCTCAGGATACTTTATAACCACTATTAAATTACAAATATCCCTCCTTCAAGCAAAAGAGAAGTATAGATCTTTTTTACTACAAAAGGGGATTACTGAAGCGCAGGGATCATACTCAGTATGCCAAGAGCACTCAGGAAGCCAGTGGCAGGGATGTTGATGGGATGAAGAAATCTTGCAATACCCTGCACACGTGGTTACAGCAGGCAAACAGTTTGTCTGTACATGCACAGACATTTTAATTTGCAAAGTCTAACTGTGCCTGATTTTACCATTGCTTTTCATGGCTTGTTAGCTGACAGTCTACCGTAAGTGAAAGGCTACCCCAGCCAATACATGCTGGCAACTATGAAGGAGGTAGCCGTATCTTTCAGCAGTCTGCTCACTCTTCAGCTAGGCAGACATTGCTCGTTGCCATGCTGCTGAGTAGACGTTTTGTAAGAATGTATGTGATTGTTACTGAACACTTTGCTTGCAGTCCTGTTTGCTGGTTCTGCAGTCACTGCTACGCTAGTCTGTTGCAAAATTATTTTTGCCAGTCCTTAATGCTTAACCCAGTGTTCAATGGTCTCAGTCCCTGAGACCAACTCTCTCCTAGGTTGTGCCTTTTTCTTCAGAAACACTGTGGGAGTAATGCTCTCTCTGACTCCTACAGGTAATTTCAGGGGATTTCTGAGGAGCAGCAGAGTTTTGCAGGACACAGGAGGCTAAGCAATCAATGCTAAAATATTTTTTTCCCCTTTTCCGAAATAACTCTTTACTCAAGTCTGATCTGGAGCCTCTGTGTTCACACTCCCACCAGCAAGACAGGATCTGCCTCTGGGGAATGGAGAATCACTATCTGAAACTTTAATATAATGTGGGCTATTTCTTGCACTTAGTGCCCCTGCCTTTTTTTTTTCCCCACTGCTCTTCTCTCTGTGTCTCTGTCTAGGTGGAGAATTGACAGCTGTGGCCTCAAGCAGGGTGTGTTTGGTAGCTGCAGGATTTGGATGCCAAGTTCTGGGATATCATTCGCTCGGCAGCATTTGGTTCAGTGATAGGCTCTGGCGCTGTGCTCCCTGCATCTGCGAGGCTCGCTCTGAGGTGCTGTCAGGTCAGGCTGCCTCCTCCATGGCACAGCCCCTTGCAGATCGCTTGCCTCTTTGTCTATCAACTTTTTCCTCATATGGTATAAGAAATCCACATGCGGGGCTCTTATGGTCACTGTGAGTAGGGTCTGACATAAATATATATATATATATATATATATATATAAACAAGTATATATATATATTATATATTATATATATATATAGCATATAAATATATATAGCATATATATATATATATAATATATTCTTTTTGCTTTAGATCTTCAGTGTGCCTTTTAACTTTTTCCACACAGTAAATGCCATCATATCAAGAGCTAACATTCAGTAGGGTCTGGGCAAATTATCTGGGAGAGTCTGCTGCTCAAATATTTATTAATTAGGTCATATTTGCTTCTGGAGATCTCCTGAGATGTTCCATGAACAGCAGGGAAATGAATGTTCCCAGCAGTGTGTTTGGTTACACCTGCTCTTGGACACCCACCAATTCAATGACTATCCCCTCTGGCACCACCTGAATGGCCAAGCACAGGAAAATGTGAAATTTACATAAAGTTGTAGCGTGCTCAGGAAGTTACCTCCTTCAGGCCAGCTATACTTGAGGCAAAGAGCTTCCAAGTCTGGCAGCAATGGGGAGCATCCTGCAGTCTGCTCACAGAAGCTCAGTGCCAGGCAATGAGCGCATCTCTGGTAATTCCAGTCTCTTGAGTTCCTCTCAGGTGCTTTTGCTGTGGAAGGCTGGGTATAGCACTGGCTGTTTCTGCTTCTGTTTGTTATCCATCTTGGTGGATCCTGCGTTTGTGTCAGCGGTGTGCAGATGCAAGCTTGTATAGTTGTATGTTTATTCAGGCACACCAGACTGAAGTGAAGGTGAAGTTGAGTTAATCTACCAAAGGAAGTGGATTAGATTGGTAAATTGCAGTGATTTTATTCCACATAGCCAGCGGGGCAGCTATATAACAAATGCATAAAATGTTCCTTGGTGTATTTGCTAAAAACCAGCCAGATCACAAGAGGAATGAACCAGCTGAAAAGGTCTGTAATGTGGATACAAAAGTTGACTGAAATAGTCATTTTAATTATTCATCTTGACAGCCAAGAACTCACGGGATAAAAAGAGGAGGCAAAAGTAGCAATATTTCTGATAGATAGGCTTTGGAAGTAGAACCTACTAATCCTGGTCTCTTACTGGTATCACTGGAAACCTTAAGTGCTCAGCAGCTCTGAAAATCAGCGCCAGATTTCAGTGAGTGCCTTTGTTTTGAGAGTTCTGCTGGAGTGCCTGCTCTAATGCATACATGAAAAATCATTTTGCTGTGGGTGAACTCTCTCTGGGATGGAAAGTAGCTGTGAAGCAGAAAACATGGGGAGGATTCATTTTTTTGGCCCTGATAGTGAAGTAATGCCATACCTGTTACTAAGGTCTAAGATCTTTTAAGTGTTCTTACAAAAAGCTGCATAGACCTTATCCACATTAACTAATGACTTGCTTTATCTTCAGTTTTATCTCCACTTCAGAGAGCCAAATGACTCTTTCAACATGCTATTTTAACCACTCCTTTGTGTCTGCTAACATAGAGGCCTAATGTAGTCATCTAACATTGATAAATGTCATAAGTCAGTAATGTGCTATGTGGCTTCCCCAGAATGTTTTGCTGTTGTTCTTACTGTCTGGATGCAAGAGAGAGCATATTTAACTTTCTTTCTGGATCCTTCTGTGGATGCCAGTGTGGTCTATCTGGTGAAATGAATATTCACAGCACAGCAACTGGTGAAAGGTGCCTGTCAAAATGTTAAATGTAAAAGGGCTTTAAAAAGATAGTATTGGTTATAGTAAAGAGTAAAGTTTCAGCGAGTCTTTTTTTTGTCTTTTCCTTAAGATCGGATTGTAGCTGAAAAATGTGTAATCCTAGCAGAAAAGATGTGGAATTCAAACTGCCAAAAAATCCAGTGGGTATTTGTTGTAATTGCTGCTGTGAAATAAATTGAGACAACTGGAAAGAGATTACCTACAATAGCACTTGGTTTTCGTAATGCTTTCATAGTTAAAACCCTGCTCTTCTATTAATTTTGCTAATAAATTAAATTAAAATATTCTGCCAGCCAAATATCATCTCCAAATTGTTGAAGAGAACAATGAGTGACATGCCTGAGGCCAAAAAAAGAATGGCCATCATACCTCGGGAGGAGATTTCAGGCATTCCTGGCTTTTAGAGATCACTAGAATATGCTGCTCTCTCCCACTGGGCCTCCCTCCCACTCTGCTTGACAGGCACTTTAATGTTTCTTAATGTCCTTTTAGTCAGAATTGTGCACCATGTAGGCTCAACCTGCTGAAATGGTGTTAGCAGTACTGGATCAGGCACTACCATGTCAGAGGAAGGAGGTTGGTCAGAGCAGGCAGTCCCCAGACTGACACTGAAGTCAGGCTTAGGTAAGTGCAAGGCACAGCTGACAAAAATGTGGGATTTTATTTTTATTTTTATTTTTATTTATGGGCCTGTATGTTTTTTCTTTCCTGAAGGCTATCAGAAATCCCCAATGTCATTAAAAGTAGCCTGTGTCCATCAGCTCCTGATGTGGTGGCAATACCCCTGTCAAAGAAGTCTGTGTCTGCAGGCGCTGTGACCAGGGCTGGCAGATTCCCTGGGGCCACTGGGATGGATCTGGGATCTGGTTTTGTGGGGATCTGAGTGTCCCTCTCTGCTCTGCCCTCTTAGTGTAAGAAATAGCCCCTACACATTTCCTATGCAATTTCAGTGAACTCTCACACAGAATCATTAACCTGCATTGGGAGTAATTGGTATTGTGATGGCTATAAAATATAATTTTAACAAGATCTGAATATGCCTGAGGCCAGGATCAAACTTCTAGAGGCTGACAGGAAAAGAAGTTGAAGTGTTGACAAGCTAGCATAATGTCTAGTAAGCAAGAATAAAAGCCAATATATGATTCAAACAATGTGCTAATTAAGAAAATGTAGATACTGAAAGCCCTGGGAAACTGAGGGAGGGCTCTGTTTCCTTCACAGATTTGGAACAGCCAGAACATACCGTCCTTGAACTCGGGAACAGCAGCTTTTTGCCAAGGTAGGGGACAAGACCCTCTCAAGTATGATCTCTAGCTGGTCTTTACCAGCTTTGGCAAGGCAAACCCACCAAAGCTGGATGAAATTGTGGAAAGTCCAAAAGAAATGAAAAAAGAGCATTTGCTTATTGTTAGTTCATCAGTCACCAAGTCAGCAGGCCAAGTTAAACTAAGTCACTTCTTTGCATTTGATGTACTGGGACAGATGATTATAAGATCATTTGGGCTGATTGTGTGGTGAGTACCACAAGAGAGACTACCTGCTATTTTAATCTAATTTATTGTATGAACGCTAAGCTGAAATAAACTTCTGTACTAAGTAGGTGGGCACAATAGTTTGCTTTATTATAACATATTTGAAATGACTTCTTCATTGATGAATGACTTCAGGTGTGACAGAATCATTGTGTGTGGCATGCTAAACCACTGGGTGAGAAATGGTATGTTTGAAAAGTTTAGCTGTGGTACAGCTGGATGGATTTCATACTTTGGAGAGAAGTTTCTGATTTGATCTAAGGGGAGGTGGTCAGTTCTATGTACTTTCAAGTAAATTATGCACATCCTCAGGCCTGTATCATATCACACAGTGGGTCTGGGGGTTAGGTTTGGTCAGAGGCACATTCGGCTCATGAAGGTTAAAAAACCAACTTCCCATGTTAAGAGTTTTTTCTGCCTGTTTTTAAACCATTCCTTTATTTCTAGGATGGTGAAGTCAATGACCTTATAAAGCACTCTTCATCTGACTGCAGAGAAGGGATCTCTTCTTCCAGAAAAGATTACTGTGGTATTGATGTGTGAGACAGTTCTCTCTTCACTGTTACTTAGAGAAAAAAGAGCAGTTCTGGGATGTGCTTTTGACTGTGTTTTGAGTAAAGGCAAAAATTGGAAATGGATAGCGGGGGGCGGGAAGACTCTAGGAGGTGTTTGGAAAAGACAATACATGTAAATGAGAAACTAAGAGAATGTGAGAGCTTCTGGAGCAACACAGGAATTGCTACTGAGTTTTAATACGAAAGGGATATCTTGTTGATTTTGTCTCTTTCAGTGAGTTTGCCTGGAAGAGGTCAGAGCTGTGCCGTGACTAGCACTCTGCTGGTGGTTACTCACACAGAAGTGAGACATGCCTTCTGAGCTGTCCAGGTTGCATGCTCCCAGCTTGAACACTGAAGAAAATTGTGTTGGGAGGAACCAGTTTAGCAAAATAGACTCAAGTGACACGTCCATGGTTCCTGGGCAGGATCCTGTAATCCTAGATGAGATGGCACTGCTGCACTTTCCCGTTGGTTGCCCTTTTGTATTGCAGGGAACTATTTGGAGAAGCAAATACCATTTGGCATGAGTCTGGCCCTGCATAATTTACATTACTATTATTGGATTTTATAGCACACAGAATAGAGACTCGGTTCTGAGCAGAGTATATGAAAACGTGGCTTCCATTTGTCAGTCCAGGTTTAATTAGTTGCATTAGATGCAGCAGTGAAGATTGAGCAAACAGAATGTGGCTACACACAGACTCAAACCATCAAGAAACAGTTGCTTTTAGTGGAGAGCGGCCCAGTTTATAATCAGGTTTTGTGCTTCTTATTTTCTGTCAGTGCAAGTCTGGACTCTTATAGATTAAGACCAATATGGGTCCCCCCCCCCCCGCGAAGGCTCAGGGAGGGAGTTTGCACAGCTGCAGGTTACTGTCTGATGCTGCTGTTCCCAGCTGTCATGTTAGCATTTATCCTAGTGCAATACTGTGGAAATTAATAATAATAATAATAAAAAAGAGAACCAAAATGCATTATAGTAGTTAGTGCAACAAAGCCCAGTGGAGTCAACTACTTAAACACCTGCTTAAATCTCAGCACATTCAAAATTGGGCAAATTACTTGCATTTGTGCCTGATTTGGGAGACTGATGCTCCTGGAATTTCTCTAGTGCATATACATCAGCAAAACAGGTGTAAAAATGCATTGCACTACAGCAGTAGCCTTCTACAACACTGATGTGCCCATACAAATGACTGGGATGTGGATGGGAGTTGCAGGCTCATAACAAGTTGCCTTGGTCTCTGGCAGCAAGTATTTTCCTGGAACTGCAGAAAGGCCACATTCAGACCTGAGAGAGGTGGCTGCAACTTCTTTGATATCAGAATCACAGACACATACCCTAGATCTGAATTTGACCTTAAGACAATTTCCCATTACTGGAGAAACTGGAAGATTTTTTTTTCCCTTTTTGCATAGAATGTTTTAAAGACAACATTTGTTTCTGGTTGTAAAACACAAGATGATATTAAAATCAATGCAACTAATCACGATTGAACAGGCAAGGTATAAATCAGGCTACAGTCCATGAGAAATAAAACTTAGTTGTCATGCTGTAGGTACTTCTCAAGCATGAGGGGCTGCCTTTCTAAATAGACTGTATTTATTATGGGTGGCTGGATATCAGCATTCTGGCTCAGTTCCCTGTAGTAAGGAACTGACCACATTACTATTTGCAAACACAGGGTTCACTCAAGTGGTACTAAAAAGAGAAGAGGTGGGGCAAGTAGAGCTTTAAAAAGCAAAGAGGAGTCTGTCTGAGCTTGTACATAAAAAGCAATTGCATTTTGGAGGATGGTACCTGGAGATCTCACTCCCTGTACTTCAGTGAGAGCAGCGGTGAAGTTTTCTGAATTCTTTGTTTTAAGATTTAAACAGCAGCTTTGCTTGTTGGGAGGAAAATCACAGTGATCCTTGCAAGTGTTGCTTTTAAGCTGTGTTAAATTTGTGGCGAGTGTCAGGCATTTCATACTTGGCTTCCAAAAAAAGAAAAAAAAAAAAAAAAGAAACGAGAGAGAGAGAGAGAGAGGGAGAGAGAGAGAGAGAGAGAGAGAGAGTAAACGACGTGTGCAGGGAAGAAATCTCCCAGGAATTTCTTCAAGGTTGTAGTCAGTCACAGTAAGGACTAAAGTGACAAGAAAAGCAAGGCAAAGATAAAACTTGGTATTGTGATAAGATGTCTGAGTGTAAAGCAGGAGATTGCAGAAACCTTTTGGGATTACACATGTTCATTTTGTCCTGGGTATGACTGTGTACAAGCTAATTCTTCTCTACTGACAGTTTAAAAAAACCTCAAGATTATGTTTCTCTTCCTTGTTGGTTTTTTGCCAGTGGTTTTTAAAATTGGTTTTGTCAGCCTCTCAGCTCTGCAGCACTGGAACTGTCCTAATGGATACAGATTAAAGACTGAAAATTCTGCCTGTATAGGTAAGTAGCTAACCATTCACAGAATAAGGAAACAGCATTTGTATTCTCTTAATCGAACTTCATAATTGTTAATGATTTTTTTTTATTTATTTTTTTAACCAGACTTCTTGTGTGTTGTACTGGCAGAATTGATAAAGCAATTTTTCAGTATCCCTTGCTTCTCATAATGAACAGAACTCATTTTGTTTAGTTTGTTATGAAGAAATCAGTCACTTGTGTGTCGGTTTAACTATCAGAAAGCAGGATAAAGATTTATATGATCATTAAGAGATCTGAACTGAATGCTAGTCACTAAAATTCCTTTCCATAGCTTTACTATCTCTTTATTTTTGACACATCCACACATGTATTTGTGCTTTTATATGTGTATAGTTTGTGCATGGGTGTATTTTTATATTTCTATATTTATAAGGAAAGAGTACTTTTAAATATTTTTATATGTGTATTGGGATATACTTCAATGTGGGCTAGATAATTTTAAAAACTACTTGTTCTGTGTTCATACAGGTAGGTGTAGATGTGTGCTAATGTGTAATGAGTGTCTCATACAATACGTGAAACACAGATGTGTTTGATGTGTTTGATATAGTAGCGCTAATGTCTGAGTGAGATGTAAGATGCTATTATTAGTATAATGATCCTCCAGTGACTTGGAACATGTGAAATGCAGGTTCTTATTCTTTACCAAGTGTAAGACAAAGCATGACAGAACCCTTCTTTTCACCCTGCTACCCTGAAGGCCAATTTTTTGTATTTATTTATTTATTTAGAAAGCCAGGGCCAGTGAAGTTGTGCGCTTTTGGGGCAGGAGATGAGGAAATTCCCTGGAAGCCTAGCAAACAGACCTAATACTTGGAGTTAATGCTTTTGCCTTAGTTGCTTGGGCTTCAGAGGCCCTGACTCAGTTCTTGACATGATTCCAGTGATTTAGTAACAGGTGCCTCCTCTGTGTGCTCTGCCAAGAAATACCAGCTTGTAAGCAGAAAATAGAAGTATGCATGTTAAATGCCCTTGTACTGAGAGAGGAGGAGCTAGGCATTTTTTGTGTACAAACGACAAACCTGACCAAGGGTTTGTCAGAGAGCCAAACACACCTAGGGTACTTCGATGCTGGTGCTTGAATTCAAAAGAGGAACACCCTCCTGAAACAAATCTCTACACTGCTGCCTCTTACTAGTGCTTGTGTTAACATTATGCAGTAGTCTCAGAGTGCATGGACTGGGTTCCCTTTAGGTCAACATAAACCAGAAGGTGTACCCTAGGAGAGCATCTATTTTCATGGCTGTTGATAGCCATTTGGTCCACAGGGCCATAACCCCATGGTTCTCCATAACCCCACACTGAAATGTCTGTATGCTAGATCCTCAACAATTGTTGCACTTTACAGAGCCTTTCTATAGGTCCATGTTACTTGCTGATATGAACCTGGTTTCCATGAACTATAACATTTATAACATTATAACATTTTCATAACATTAGTTATGACTTCTACATTATTGGGTTGCCCAGTTGACACCTCATGTATAATAGGATAATCCTCCTGAAATGAAGTATATTGGTTGGCTTTTTTGTGGGTCAAAATGAACTCTAAATATTGAAGTTCAAAGACCTACAGGCTTATTATTATTATTTAAGTTCAGTTGATTTAACTTGCAAATTAATGTGCATCACTCTTCCATTAATGGAGACAACTTTTGTTGAAAATTAGATATTTCAGTTGCTCTACTAGTCTTGGGGGGGATTGTAGGTAAAGCACCAAAACTGAAGGGACAGTAACTCAGCAAACTGTGTAAGAAGTAGTAGTAGAAGTAGTCTTTAGAGTAAGAGTTGACATTGCTATGAGCTATTTTGTGTAATATATAATAAATGAAAAATGAGGTGTGCTAAAGTATCTTTTTATTAGAGATTTGCAAGGGATTAAGAAAAGGCAAAGGTTTGAAGTGAAATATCAGACTGAAAGATACTTTGATGGCATAGATTTCCCCTCTTTCTTCTGTGTGCTTGATGCTCAAGTTCCCTTCTGACCAGAAGACCGGATGTATGATATTCTAGTTCATTAATTACATGAGATGGAGGGTGTGCAGTGGAAGCAAGTGGTAGGAAGCTGGGGGCAGGCTTTGAAGGTAATAATGAAGATAAAAGTGGTGAGTGGGAGACATGACTCACACTACTGAACTGTGAACAATGACAGTAAGCTGAACTGTGGCTTGGCGACCGTTCTTGGTGAGCTGTAATAAGTATACCAATTGTAAAGTGTTCTGTGTCGTCCATGACCGTGGTGGCATCCTGCCAGCCCTAAGGGCTACCCTCAAGTGAGAAGGTGCCTGCTCTCTGTAAGAGAGCTGTTACAAGCAACATTTGCTGTGAAGTAATTTTCTAACATTTCTAGATTTGTTTTTCCATACTACCACTACAGATGGTCTAGGCTTTGCTCTTCTTACGTTGTTAAATATCTAGCTTCTTAATTAGTTCCTTTTATTTCTAGGGGTATTCAAAGATCAAAGGTCTTCTCATCCTGTGAAAGGATGGTGAAATCCAACCCTAAATGTTTCACATAATTTTATACAGTTATTTTAAGAGAGATTATTTGAATCCTGACTTGGTATGCCAAGAGAGGAAAGGCCTTGAGGGGGAGGAGAGGGGCACGTAGCCCAGAACAGCACAGTTTATAAGAGACAAAGTATGGCAGAACAGATCATGAGGTCAAAATAAGGCTAGTCTGTTGCATGAGCATATCCATTTATCAAAAATTTGTGATATTATTGGAAGCATTTCTGCAATTCTTGACATTGTCATCTTGATTTAATCATTTATTTTAAGCTGATGTAAAGACTGGGGACTCAGTTACCATTCAGTGACTCATCTTCCTTAGACTCTAGTGAAAACAGGACCTTCTACCTCTAAAAGAAAAATAGTTTTGGCCACACAGTTGTTCTTCCTACAAGGTAAAGATGCATACATAGTTGGTACTGGGACAGCTTCTGTTTCTAAAATGTTTGACCATCTAAGCTTAAATGGTACACCAGGGGATGGGTCTTATGCCTGTTGGAAGTAGTTGATTGTCCCTTCCTGTAGTACTGCTTTAACAACACTATGTTTTATAATGGTATAAATACCAGTATATATATAAATAGACTACATTCATGGTATATAGATGCTTTCCTTACTTGAAACAAACAAACAAAAAAATCCCCAGATGGCAATGTTTTTCTGAAGACACCCATAGAGCAGCCCCTCGCATTACTGATTTTAGATTAGACACTAGAGCCTGTTAGTCCTGGGCTACCCAAGGTAAATATATTATTTTCTGAATACTGAAAGGCAATATATAAAAACACTGTACCTTGGCTTCAGGGCTGACTTTAAGTATTCATTTTGTAAGCTTTCAAGGTGAAGAAAGATAGTTATTTAAAAATCAGAAAACAAAATTGTAAAAAACGAACAAACACAACCTACATTAGTAAAGTTGTGCCTAACCATAGATCCTTAAATTCTGCAGGTCTCTGCTAACTTCTGACATTATCTGATCAGCCCTTGTCACTTCTTCAGGGCTAGCATGCTACACGTTCCTACAAAGCTAAAGGCTGCAACTGAAGGTGACAACTGCAGCTATCTAGGTCTACTCTTTTAGTCTTCTGCGTCTTTCTGTGTCTCAGGCTTTCCTCCTTTCTTTCTTGCTGTTCACCACTCTCCTTTCATAGAATACTGGTTTTATGGAATATTAAATTATTCTTATTTGTATTACGTCTTTAAAATCACCTTAGTTAGCTAAGTCCTGGTTTTAGTTTACTCCGTACAGCCTTCTGAAGACACACTGTTAAGACCTCCTATGTTGTATTCTGAAGAATATGAAATGTGAAAACCTTGCTGATTCACAGCTACCCTTTCCCTGCAAGTATTGTGTAAAGAGCAATAAGAGCCAGTGAAATGAGGAGCTCTGTTGTCTACCCCTGTCATGACATAGCTTTAGGGATAATCCTTTTGAAACCCCACTGTAACCCTATTTTTCAGAAGAGCTGCAGTCAAGGCATGTCTGCTTGCTTGTTTTCAGTAGTTGTCTTCCAGCTAGCTCACTTCGTATACCATTGCCTTGGGGAAAAGAGGGTTGAAAATATTGTTACCAAAAAACAGAAGGGAATTCTTCAACATGGGTCTGAGCCCAAAGGCCAATTCATGAGAAGATTCCCACTGAATTCTCTGGAAATTGGATCCAACTGAATGTGGACAGATACTATCCTTAGCTGTAAAAAATTGCATCAAAATAGAAAGGGGGTAATCTGTCACAAGAAATGACAGAAATGGCATCATACTATACATGAAGTTTAATTGTAAAGTGGGATGAGGAGTAGACTCCAGGGCCAGTGACTAATACTACAAGACTCATCATTGCTTTTCTCATTGGAAATGAAAAAATGTCTTTTTCAGTGGAAAATAGCAGATATTAATCTCATGTTCTATTTTGAGCAAAACCCATCTACTTTGTAGTATCTAATTTGAAACCTGCTGGAGCTGGATGACAATATTTGCTGATGCCTTTCAAAAAGGGACAGATAACAGCATCATGAAATTCATCTTTGAAAATCAAGCCAATACCAGTATGTTGAAAGTTGAACTACATGATCTGTGAAGTAGAGGTCCACTACTTTTTTTTTTTTTTTTTTTTTTTTTTTCAAAATTTTGCCTTGGATGTGATTTAGTAATTACTGATTTATGCATACAATTTATTTATAAGGTAAAACAGCAACAAAAAAGTGTATTTTTTTCCTCATTCTAGTGGCCAAACTCTTGAGATCAGAGTTCAGAAAGGTAGAAAACTAACGATATCATAGTACTTTGGGATCTTTTTTCCATTTTTCTTCAAAATGTTTACAAATTGTTTCTGAATTTGAATTCAATTCTAAATTTGATTCTGCTTTATGCAGAACGGCCCTGAACTGGAAGAGTCCAGGAGCTGATAAACACCTTATTGCATTCACATTATATTTCTTACCATGGTATAGAAGCACTCCACAGCCTCTACCCTAGCAAAAACCGAGAGTGATTAGGGTGTACTTTAAATCTCATTTAAGAACTTGGGAGCAGAGATACTGAGCTGTGCTACTTCTATCTTATTGTGACCTGTTGGTAGCCGGAGCATCTTTTTCCATTTCTGGCTCTCTTCTGTTCTTTGAGCTGTATGTCATTAACAGAATAGATGGAAGGGGTGGGCAGCTTTCTTTGTAATCCAGCTGAAATTTTGTGTTCATCCTTGTTGAAAAGATTATGGTGGTGGCTGGGTATAGGAGATTTAATTCATTCCCAGCACAACTCCACAGGAACCACATTTGAGTGAGGTTGTTTGAGTGTGTGTATCAGCATGTGTATATTTTATGTATATCTACGTGTTCGGGACCATAATGAAAGGCAACCTCTGTCTCCCCGTGGTTTTTCTGTGTCCCTGCCAGGCATACTAATGCTTCACCTTCTGCAATCAGAGCATTTCTCAGGACTCTCAACAAAGTGGCATATTTGTATGCAAAGTCATTGAGGGCTGCCAACATCATGATGACATGATTCATCGTTTTTGCTGATTCTCAAGACATTTTCTGCATAAAGAAGCCTTTGAGAACTGAGCAGAACTTTATTCTTCCTTTCAGAACTGGCTGTCAGGGCACTGCAGACAGCTTTTGTGTTCCCTAAGCCGATTTCTTTCACAGGGCAAAGTTCCCACTGGGGGAAGTGGTTGCCAGGAGACATAAAACAGCCACAGCAGGATGCGACTGTGTGCTTCACTTTGGCAAAAGAGTGCATGCAGGTGAAGGCATGAAGGCATTGCTACTATTGCTACTTTCACCTGATGGATGGTTTTATGGTCAAGTTATTATTATTATTATTATTATTATTTGCCTTCACAAAATGTTAGTTTTGTAGACTCATGTAGTTTAATGCTGGAAAAGACCTCCCTGTAAATCACAGGCCATTGCCCAGTTACTTTGGTACATAGCTCAGTAACTTGTGCTTGGTTAAAGCATGTCTCCCCATTCTGGCTTTGCCTGGAGACCATCCACTGATGGTTTTCACAACTTCACAGTTTTTTTTGGTAGCTAGTTCCCTTAGTGAATAACATTTTGTGTTAAATGTGAATTGAATTTCTAATTTGATTTTTGATTTCTCTGGCTTCAGTGCTCAGCCATCAGTTCTTGTTAAGTCTATCCTGCAGAAGATTAAAGTGTCCTTTAGGAAAGCTGATGCTTTTGCTTTGTGAAGACCCTTGTATACTGTGATCAAGCCCTCTCCCAAATTTCTTTTTGATAAACTAAACAGAGATATTTGTGTCTCACTGAAAAGTTATTTTTTCTTACCCTCAGATCATGCTTTTTATCCTTATTGTATCCACTTTCTAATTTTTCAAGATTCTTTAACAAACAATATCTGAGAAATACAAGGAGCATTCCAATATAGTCTGACCACTGCCATATAAAGATGTAAAATTATTTCCCCACTGTCATTCATTTCTCCCATGTGTATATGTATTTTGATTTGACTTGTCCTGTAACTTGCTAAGCAGTCAGACATTTGTTTAGAATGAATGCAAATCCTCTTTAGAGTAAGGAGACTTCCAGATACAATCTGCAGGTCAGGCCTATATTTTTATTCTTATTTAATGTAATCTTTATTGTGACTGAATAATAGTTCTTTCATTAGTGCTTCACATTGCTTTTTCAAATGACTTCTATCTTTAATAATCTTACATCTACACAGTTGCCTTTAGCACCCATAATTGTGATTTCCTCAAAGGAGTAACATCAGGTTTATTTAATAGGCCGCTATTGTCGTAAAAGTTATATTGACTGACATGAATTATATTATAGTCTTCATCAGCTTGTTCATCCAGCTTAGTCAACCAGTTACTCCATTCAAAAAACAGTGCTTCAGGGAGAGATACAAGCCATTGTTCATGCCCATAGACTCCTTCACATCTCTGTTAACACTGACAGCAGCTGTGACAATGAGCTGAGGTCACCAAAGCACTCCTGTATAGGCTATCAAAGAGCTCTTTGGTTTTAATAACATCCAAGCAATGTCAGGCAGGAGTGGCTGATTTTAAACTGGCAACCTAGAACTCTGGGTTTCTGTGGCCCATTGGCAAACTTCTAAGCCATTCAAACCTTTCTGGAGGGCATTTGGAGAAGTTACTCCTTTAATCCACGGAGAATGGCATGTGCAGCCCTAGTACGTGTGGGAAAATATGCTCCTGAAAGCTGATTGTGTGAAGAAGATTGTGGTTTAGAATTAAAGTGCATTATGGAATTAAGTTGTTGGAAGTGCTTCTGCTTTACCTTCGTACTCTGGTCAACAAAAATCAGTTGCATGTGGTCTGATTACATCTGGTATGTTGCCACATTGTTATGTGTTATTATTTATGTATTACTATTGTTATCTGCTATATGGAACATACATTGTGGAAAAACTCTGAAAACACCACAGAAACATTCCCTAAACTGTACAGATACATTAAATGGTTGTAAAACATCCACAATCTTTAACAACTTTAAGTCTTCACCAGGAATAAAAGCAAAAATCGTTCTAAGATATACTTAGAATAAGTCAATACATATATGTAGTTCTCATAACGAGAGATGGGTATGGTACTCCAGATGCCAAGAACCTCAGGAAGCTGCTATCAGATACATTTGATTTCAGTAGGATGTGAAGGTTCTTTGAGCCTTCCAGGCCAGCCATCTGTGGTGCTGAGTACTGCCAAAGTAGTCAACTTCTTTCTCCTTTTGTGTAAAATGTGCTCCTCAATGGTGACATTTTTTTGAAAACGAAGTCCTTCCTTATATATATTGTCTCAAACTCTAATAAAACACCATAAATACATCAAATATCTTCTAATTTCCAAATGTTTTAGCTTAATCTATCAGTTAAAAGTCAAATTTCTAATTAATTTGTTTGCTATTTGTTTGCTGACTTGGTTTGTTGGTTTGGGCTTACTGCTCTCAGAATGTAGTGGTATTCTTTTTTTTTTTTATGTTTTGTATGTGTTTTTGAAACTTAAACAAAATAACTCAGAAATATGCTCAAGGTGGAGCTCAGTGTTGTGGCAGTCTGTTTGGAGGTTCGCCGTTTTGCAAAATCTGGTAATTTATTTGCAAAAAAGTTATTGTGGAAAGAGGGGTAACAATAGAAGGAAGCAGCTGCAGGCAGCATTTACATAGCAAATTATAATGCAAATAACAGAAATTGTGTATGAGATAAGTCTGTTCCCCGTGTTTGGGCAATCAGAGACCATTTGTGTAGAGTGGCCAGACACTAGGGAGAACGGTAATTTCTAAAAAAAATTACATGTAATGACTGTGCATATGACAACAAGCAAAGCAAATGATCCTGAGACCAATGCATGAAGCAATACAGATATTCTCCTTTCCTCTTTTAATGATGAGAACTTACATTTTCTAACTAGCTTGTTAACAGCTTTCTATGCCAATGGTATTCTTTCTGTTTGCTTTGTACTGTTTTTGCTCACCAAGTTGTCCTGATTTGTTCAAAAACACATTTCAGATATTGATGAATGCCTTGAAGGTGGTTTGGGAACCTGTGGCCAAACCTGTATCAATGTGCCAGGGTCCTATATCTGTTCCTGTTTGCCTGGCTACACCTTGGATATTGACAAACAGTCTTGCTATGCGAATGGTAAGGTCATTTTCTTTTTGGTGATTAAAACAGAGCTTTAGAGTCTTAGATTTATTTAGCAGTTGGCATTTTATTTTGAAGTGAGCCATGCCTGTCTGGTCCCAACTCATAATGCTGACTTAGTTTCTGGACAGCAACTGGGGTGTTCTGGTTTGCTGACGGAAGAACTGCCTCTCCAGCTGTGCAGGTGGCAAGAGTGAAAGTGGATGCCACAGAAGAGTGATGGTGAAGAATGGAAAATATAGTGGTGGGAAGAAGAATGAACAAACAAAACAAAACCAAATGACGACTTCTTATTCAGTAAAGCTACTCTCTCTCTGTGCTCAGAACTGAAATCTTTCTGTTTTCCTGTTCTTACTACTTCCAGGAACAGAGGGCAATGCATAAGGTTTTGCTACTGTTGCCTCTTTGGGCTGTTGGCATTGATGTCTGTCTAGTGTAGTTTAGGTTAGGGACAGTGCTGTGAAATGTTGGTCAGGAAGCCCTTATTTTTGGTTTGGTCCACAGGAAATAATCACAATAAACATGAGTGCTACTGTGAGGCCTTTCCTATTGTCCCAAAAGTTTAAATTGATTTTTGAACACGTAAGCATCATCCAAATTTTATAAGCTTTTAGCCCTTCTGAGGGGAAAACATCCATAGTTATGGCCTCTGAATAATCTCAGTTCTGTCTTCCACTGATGCTACTCATAGAAAAGAGATTTAGTTAGATTTTATTGTTTTATCCCTATATTGCATCTAGAAAATGAGGTGGGAGCGCTCTGAAGTTCACCTCTCCATTTTGGTTTCCTGAATGTCTGTTTTTGGTTTCTGTTTGGGATATGCTAAAACTCCTTTCTGGTGCAGGAGTTCAGGTTTTCTTTTTCTGACTAGTGTTTACCTGGAACTCTCCCTAATGTGGAGATGAGATATGGCAGGACAGGTTTTTGACCCAAGAACTGGGAGATGTACTTGAGTCCCTCTGGGTATAGCCTCTGGGACCATGTACAACAATCAGAAGTATTCTGTTCAGCTCCCAAATTTTCACCAACACAGTTACCACAGTCAGCTCCTAGAATCACCCTTAGTAATAGCAAAGTATGACTTTTCTTTTTTTTTTCCAGTCCTGCCTAAATAGGTTTAGTCCTTTAAATATATTTTTTTTAAAGAATGTTTTCTAAACTCTTCACTTTTGAACTGAAGAGATACAAAAACAAACGTGTTACCTTACAACAATATTTCTGCTCAGCTATCTTTCAAAGTACAATCCTATTTTATCAGAGGTTTTCAACCTTTTTACCTTACCTTATTACCAACCGTTATAGCACCAGAAGTGATGGATCAGGAGCTACCATGATGGATTAAGGAACCCTGTCCTTATGCTATGTATAAATCCTTCTGTTGGGGGTACACAAAGTGCTATGTCCTCGTGTTTTAAAGACTAGAAGATCTTTTATGCAGGTGTTTATCTGATCATTAAACCCCTGATAAAATTAAGTTCCAGATCTGGCTGGCCCCTCTGTAGTAAGATTTGTTCAGTCCTCATTCACAGGCTCCTGGTGGGAAATTCAGAGAGTGGAAAGGAAAAAATGTATCAAAATGTTCTTGGTCAACTAATTGGCAAAAATGCTGGCAGTACAGCTGTCAAATTCCTGAGATAAATCAACCTTGCTACACTTCACCGTTCATTTACGTAAAACAAGTCTTCACAGTTTAAATATTCTCACATGGGGTTGCTGAGAACTAATAGCAGCAGAAAAAGGGATTCACTAAGTGGCTGTTATAACTGGGTAATAGCTTGAAAACGCCAAATGAACACCACTGTATTAGTACAGAGGTCAGAAAGCTGATCACCGTCCTTGTGAATAGCATCCTGGGTGCTTGTCAGAACTTGCTGTTCATCAGAGAAATCAAACCTGGTCCCTTTCCTCTGGTGTGAAGGGGATTGCATCAAACAACCTTGCAACCATGCTGAAGGTATGGCACCTGGCTAGAATTTATTGAAATGGTGTCAGCTGAATTTAAAGCCTTATGTTTCATGTTAAAAATGAAGGTACTTAGTTACAAGGTTGCAAAACTAATTAATAAAATGAGTTTAGTTATCAAAAGTATATGTGCAAGGAAATTGATTTCAGTGCATCCTTGATGACAGCCATCCCTGGTAAGTAGAGAGTTGCTTCTGCATTCCTGGAAAATCAATTCAACAAATGATTAGATAGGTTTTAAATCTGTCATTCTGTTGGATCTATATTAATAACTGTATTTCAAAGTTGCCTGACTAGAGCATTTTTTGTGTGCCATGATCTGTTGTTTCAGGCAACCAGGTTATAATTCCCCACAATTTCCAACATAATGGGACTTTCTTCTTTGAATGTGGTTTTAGCGGTAAATTGAAGACTGAGCTGTGTGTTCCGAGATATAATACTAGAAAAGATTAAAATGTGGCTGGCTACCCAAAAACTCCTTTCCTCTGCTACACACCATATAGATATCCATGATATTCAAATTACCTAAACAAAAAACATTCTGTTTTGGAAAGGCATTTAAGTTTCCCCGGATGATCTTAACCCTGTCCTGTGGTGATACCCTAAAAAATAACAAATGACTTGATAAAATTGGTTTAGTGTAACCTGCAGCCCCACCAACCATTATAACCCTAACACTAACTCCTTCCATAGTTACCACCTGGTTTTAAGTTCATGATAAGGCTGTTTGTCCCATCCTAGTTGCTCATCACTTCAACCTTAATTTGCTTTATAGAGTTTGGGTCATAAATGGATTGAGTTTTTCATTTTAAAATATTTCATGTTAACTTACTGATATGCCTATACCTTTCAGTCAGTGTGAATACTATTATTATTATTATTTTTTTTTTGTAATGAGCTGTTGCTGTTGAGCTGTAGGAGTTTCAAGTAAGGATCTTTTGCTTTCCTCCATCCCTCTATGTCACAAGAAACCTCCATGTTTTGTAGCTTCTTCTTTTGCCCTACCTTGGGATCTTCAGTTTCCCTGTTTGGACAGTTAAAGTGAGACTCCAGCCCATCTCTCTGTGAAAAGGTCCTGCTACGGAGCAATAGTTGGAATTGGTCTTCGTCTTGGAGATGCATCCATGGCATAATTTTTCCAACATCTGCTGGCATGCACGTGATAGTTCTTCTGACCTCTGACTAGGCTATAGTGTTTGGAATTAGTGGTAGCAACTTTTTCTGCAGTCTCAGTTTCATTACTCATATTTTTGACCTAAAAAATTCTCAGCAATAAATGTGAAGGGACCATTATGTTTACATCATATTGACACTCTGTGATGTGTTTGGAAAGTCATCAATAAATATGAGAGAAATGGTTAGATCCTGAACTTTGCCTAGTATAATACTGATGAGAACTTAATGTAAAGTCGTAAAAGCACAACTTCTAGCTATTAATTAGTTTCTCATTTATTTATTTATTTTTCTCCACACCAGACCCTGTACCATTCCTACTTTTTAGCCATGGAAGTGCCATCTTTAGAATTGACACTGAAGGGACCAATCATGAAAGACTGGTGGCTGATGCTGGTCCATCAACACTTATGGACTTTCATTATACAGAAGAGAAGGTGTATTGGGTAGACTCAGAAAGGCGACTTCTGCAAAGAATTCACCTAACTGGCGCAAAGAGAGAGGTAAAGTTATCAGTTCTCTGAAATTTTCCAAGTTACTGGGCATAAAACCCTGTAAAGAAACTGCCTGCTCTTTAGGTACAATTCTGGAGTTCCTGTACATTGGTTGTCACTTCAGACTAATTAAACAGGTTTTGGTGGTGTTCTAGTCCTGAGGCTATGCTGTTTTACTCACATTCACAATACACCTAGTGTTTTCCATGGATCAAATGAAGGGGAGGATATTGAGACAAACCCAAGCTTTGACGACAATAATACTTTTATCAGTTTTAAATTAATTGTTATGGAAATTTGTCTTCCAGATTACTGTAACCCAAAGTGGCACAAATGGTATGACTGGAATGTGCTTGAAATCCTACTCTTTTTTTCTCCAATCTTTTAATGGTTTCTATGGTTGCATAAATGCTTCTTTTAGCACTGCACCTTTTGTTCAGAAAAAAAACTGTGCAGTTCATTGCCTCTGGCTGATTAAAAGGGAAGACAGGCTATTGCTGCACTTTCATGCTGTGAGAATCTTTTGTTGGAGAGAGTTTGCAAGTGTTGTTGTACCCATGTGGAGTCTTAACAGATATATTTTATGCTGATTTTTAAGAATCAGCAAAAGTGTGTTAGGTTTTCCCCTATCTGTAACAGTGCAGGTCTTGGGCACTTCCTAGTTTGTGAAATGCAGGAAGAAGTTGTAGCTAAAAGATCAGTCCAGTGTATCGCTGATGGAGAACAGTTCCCTTTTTTAGGGAGTTACACAGTTCAGAAGGGGTATGTATAAGTGCAAAGACCAAAGGAAAGTGCTTAAAGAATAAGAAAGAGAAATAACTACAGGTCTGAGAGAAAATAAAGCAGGCAGTGGAATGAGATGGGAAGCCTCAGTCTAGCACAGTAGTCCCTATACTGAAAGTCAAGCTTAGATTAGCACATATGCTTCTTGCAAACTTGTTTTTTGCTTGTTTACAGAGACTGTGTTACATAGACAAAGGCATTTCAGGTTTTGCTATTGACTGGATAAATCAAGACATCCTCTGGGCCAACAGACAGAAATCAACCATAGAAGTGACAGACATGAATGGGAAGAAACGCAGAGTTATTCTAAGAAATGTTGGTCGTCCCACCAAGATTACCATTGACGCAGAGCAAAGGTAATTTTAACTAGGTTAGTAATTTCATGAAAATGGTCTCAAAATATGTTAAGTAATATGACTGTGGTTTCTAAGGATACTCTGTGCAGTGTGTTATCTGTATCCCAATACCTCCTTGACCGTTGACAAAATAGGCTAAAATATTAACAAGTATATGAGAGAACCAGAGAAAAGTGTGAGAAAAGCCCACCAAAGTCTAATGCAGAATCTGTACCTATTGGTCATCAGGGAGGATTTTACTAGTGAGGACAGCTGAAGGAAAAGAAGCAGTGCTGGTCATTTCCCGATGAGAGGAAAGTTTCAGGGCAACAGAAACAAGAACTGGAGCACCAAGGGCTATGATGCCTGCAAATGCTGGGAGTCCCTTGTGCTCCAAACGTGGCATGCTTAGAATGTTAATTAGTGTATTTTCAGGAAAAACAAACAAATAAACAAAGTTCCTATTTCCTTTGTTCCTCAGTAGCTGTGAATATTGGTTCTGATTCTAGAGTTGCTGCTTTGTGTTATCAGTAATTTGACCTTCATAAAGATGCTTCTTTCAGCTTCAAGCCATTTGCAGTGAGAACCATGGCTAAATAAGAGTTTTGGCATCCTCAGAAGTTATTGATATGAATTTTCACAGTGGTTTCTCCATGGTAATTTCTCTTGACATGTAAATCTCTTCAAGTCTGTGAAAATAAAAGATAAGGAGACTTTGAAATGCTATGGTGCAGCAAAATCACATTTTTGTTGCCACTTTTAACTTGCTCTGCACTGTGTAAAAGTATTTTAATATTAAGACATGTGTATTTTCATATTGCATTTATACATAAAATAGTTTTCTGATGATAGTAATATTAATAGTATTCCCTGGAGTCTTGTCATTTGGGTAGGCTTTAAAGACCTGAACATCAGCCTTTATATATATACATATTGCTGATTTGCTTTTAATACAGTACTTATCAGTTTTGGAAATATTCACAAGTCCTTAAATCCACTGTCAAATGCCACAGAAAGACATGTTACAAATAGCATTATAGGAGTGTATTTGCTGAACTCATGCAGAAGTTTGTGGAGGCTTAAGTGCGCATATTCACCTAGGTGTGATTCACCAAGCACTGAAGCTGTTATTATGCGCTTACTGAAAGACCAGTAAGCCAGTAATGAACTGTAAAGAAAGTAGGCTCCAAGGAGTCTAACATCATTTTTATGTCCTAGTGTCTTTTGCTTGTATGGGAACTCTAAGGGCTCTATTTTTAATGTGAAATTAAAAAATAAAAAACAGTAGGTTTATCCAGCAAGTATAAACCTGCACTAAATCTGATGACAACAGTGTCTTCCTTATAATATGTGCAACTCTTAAGTAATGAAGGTCAGTAAGATACCCTAATAATAGTTTTTCTCAAAGAATGGGTCTGGATAAGATTATTAGCAGTGATAAGATTATTTTGCTACTAATAATGCAACTATAGCTGTAAGATTTATATATATATGTAGAGAGAGAGAGAGAGAGAATGGTGTTTAGGAATACTGAAAAGTAAGGATTCAAAATAAAGGGAAAGAGAGGACAAAGAAGACAAATGCTGGCAATTACTCAAGCTGGTCTCTAATCTTTTCTTCTTCTGTCTTTCTGTTTGTTTATACCATTTTATGTCCACATAGTGACTTGCAAAAGATGTGCACAGAGACTATAACCATCTTTGTTTCTTAGTTTCCTTATTAATAAAAAGTGAATCCTAGCATTTATCCAACCTTCCTGATCACTGAAATGTCTTAAATAGCAGGTGTTACAGAAATGTAACTAGATATTAATGAAGTGCTTAAAAATGGCAGTAGAAAATTGGACTGTTCTTGTGGCCATATGTTTTTGCCTATACATTAATAATATATGATAATTGTAGACCACGTAAAAGTGAGGAAAAGCCATGGGCAAGGACTGATTCTTCCTACTTGTTTAGTACAGTTCCTTATTGGTGAGATCTAATCCTTTTTTTGGCCTCATAACAATAGTTTAAATAAACATAGAAAAGCTGACTTTATGGCACACTGTTTCAAACATATAAATCTTTTAATTTTGTGAAGACAAGGCAAAGTCATAAAGCTTCCTGGAGTTTTTGTGCAAAAGTATAAGAGACTAAAGCAAATAATCTAAACCCAAACCTTAAAAAAATAAATACACAATATACAATAAACTTTCCATGTTGGAAGGAAGAACTGTTGCTAACCTTAGTCACATCAGTAAATCTGGGTTCTGATCCATGAATAACCTGAGCTATAAGTAGCTTCAGTGCATAACCGATTTGGGTATTGGAGCTGTATTTTGACTGTCTTAATTTAATGACAGCATAGTCTGGCTGCTATAACGAGCAGGAAGGTAGAAATAAATGAAAACAATAATAGACATGGTATTTTTAAGTTAAGTACCGCTGTGTGACATGTTGGACTAGAACTTCTGGAGATGGATTCCTCCCTAGAGGCAGAAGGCAATGCATAGCTGCCTCAAAGACGTGCCTTTTCCTAAGTTTGCAGGAGCCCCCTGCAGATCTGAGAGGTTATTCCAGTTTCCTTCACGGATTGCATGGCTGAACAAAGCAGAGAAAGACAATAGCACTTCATGGTTAAGCTGGGCTGATTCTTACTTGACCTACATGAGATAAATTTCAAGTATCTCATTGCTTCCTGAATGGAGTCATAGAGTCCCTGATAGAAACTTGTTTATTAAAACAAGAAAACAACTGTAACAAAAATGTAGTGGTAACTGTACTTCCATTAAACAGACAATGCTTTGTTGTCAAAAATGTTTCCATGCTTAATAAAGTTATGTTAAGGGAGAGGTATATGGGGTTTTCCTGAAATAGGTCAATGTGTATTGAGAAAGGCTTTTGCTTTATGATTAGTTTTGGTTCTGGAAGCACTGTGCTAAGACTGAAAAATTCTGTATACAGGAGCAACTAAATAATGAATGTGTAGCAGTGATATGATCTTGTAAACATATATTTTTTTCCAAAACATGCCTCTCTTGCCTGCAGGTTGTTATTTTGGTCATCTGATGGCACAGTTTCCAGTATATACCGAGCATCTCTCAATGGAAGTGATGTGAGAAATATTTTAAGAACCACAGAAGAGATAAAGACCATCTCACTAGACTTGGTTGACATAAGGCTCTACTGGATCCAGCATGACCATGGGAAGGAGATTTCCCGTATTGGATCATGTAACTATGATGGGGGAGCTGTTCATTTGCTTCAGAGTTTTGACCAGTGAGTTTTACTGAGTTTGTCAGAAATAAAACACTCATTTCCTGGGTATCCAAATAAAAGGAAGACTTTTATTTTATCATTTTATAACATCATGAGGAGTACAAAGTGTAGCAGAAATGACATGTAACTGTAGCTCTAAAACTACCGATTTGAAAATGGAAAAAAACACTGTTGCAGGGATAATACTGCCACTCAGTACTTCATCTTCTAAGCTTTTAGCAAATGATAACCACTTAATCCTCAGAAATCCTCTCTAAATGTTTATTAGTGGCCTTTTTGAACAGAGAAGCCAAAAGCAGAGAGATTAAATGATTTGTCCAAGGTCACAGTAGGTCAGCTCAGGTGTCTGAGCTGTGCTCAAGAGCCTGAGCTCCACCAGGTCTTTCCTATCCTTCCCTAAGCCTGTTGTCCTCCTCAGCTGCTGGTCAAGGAGGCTTGGAGAACACCCTGTGCTCAGGCTCTCCAGCAAACATTGGCAGATGTGGTGAAAATGTCCTATACAACCTTCATGTACCTTTGATGGGAGAGATGCCCATCAAAGAGGGCACTGAAAACAGAGAAACAGGGGGACTTAACTAAATCTTAACAAACCTTCACCAAAGCTGGTGCCCATTTCAGTTGCTGGGTTCAACAAAGTGCAGGGTGATACCTAGGCTTTCCGTGTCAGTTGGGTCAGTTCATGTAACCAGTGAGAAGTGCCCACCATTCTGCAGGTGTTTCTTGCAAATATGCAGGATTCTGGGCTCTGGGTCTGTCTCTGACACTTAACCTGACTCTTATATATACCCATAAGATGACATATATATATATATATATATATATATATAGGAATACAAATAAAAGGTATTTACACTGAATTGACTGAACTCAATGGTCAAAAAATGTATAGTGAGTAAATAGACAGATCAGGTAATGTGCCATCTCATGTTGTTTTTTCTCTATTGTAGACATCAGTTGCTTGGTATGTCTCTCTTTGCTGACCACCTGTACTATTCAGAGTTGAAATCTGGTATGATATGGAGAGCCAACAAGTATACTGGAAAAGTTGTAGTCACAATTAGCCTGAAACCATCATTTTTTCCACCAGTGGAGATAAAAGTGGTTCATCCATTTCAACAGCCAGGTGCAAGAACAGATCTTCAGGATTTTGGTAAGTTAACTGTAATGATACAGCTATATTTGTGAGAGTAATAATGTAACACACTCTGATCTTTTACAGTAGTATTTTATTTTCAGCAAAATGTGTGCTGAGCATGAACTACTCATGTCATTAATCTGAATACATGTTTAGATAAATGTGTTTTTCTCCTTGTCTTTTCTTTTTTCTTCATTTTTCCTCACAAATATGTTTTTATACTTTGCCAGTAAATGCGTAAAGAGTACTTTTTTTTTTTTTTTTTTTTTTTAAGTATCCTTTCTAAGGCAGATATCCATCTAAGATACTCTAGTATCTTTCTAAGGCAGACATCTGGGAGTGTCAAGTAATGACTGCAGAACTCCCAAGTGAAAGGAATCTTGGGTTGCCAGAGGTAGAATAAAAACATTAGAAGAAAGCAGTGTGTGTTTCTATGAGCAAAAATGAAACTGTGTAAATCATGCTTGAAAAAATTCTAAATATCTACTGTATAATAGGCTTCATCTTTCTTCATGCCAGCTGACAGCTTTATAAGATACTAGGCTGTATCTCCTTCCTCAAGTTTGGTCTGAGTGGGAAAATCAAATTTTTAAGGGAACTTTCCCTTTCAGATCACAGAATCACAGAATCATCTAGGTTGGAAGAGACCTCCAAGATCACCGAGTCCAACCTCTGACATAACACTAACAAGTCCTCCACTAAAGCATATCCCTAAGCTCTACATCTAAATGTCTTTTAAAGAACTCCAGGCATGGTGACTCAACCACTTCCCTGGGCAGCCTATTCCAGTGACTAACAACCCGTTCAGTAAAGAAGTTCTTCCTAATATCCAACCTAAACCTCCCCTGACACAACTTTAGCCCATTCCCCCTTGTACTGTCACCAGGCACATGGGAGAATAGACCAACCACCACCTCGCTACAGCCTCCTTTATGGTACCTGTAGAGTGCGATAACATCACCCCTGAGCCTCCTTTTCTCCAGGCTGAAGATGCTTTGTTTGCAGTGCAAAGATCTGTTGACATGAAGAATAAAAAGTGCTCTTGGAAATCAAACTTATGCTTGTAAATGCAGGGAGCCTTCATTCAGAGACAATACCTATTCTGTGCTTCCTTGGGGGAAAACAGTCATCTTGTCAAACTAAAGCACTTTCTTCAACTTACACACTTGGTGCTCTCACACAGAGAAACTAGGAAAGGGTGCGCATAGTGACACACCCACACAAGGCTTAGGGTTGTTGCAAAGAGATTTGGAAGGCCCTTTGTAGTCTCAGGAAACCCCCTTGGGTGTTGTCTGTCACCATATTTACAATTACAGGACGATGGAGAGGGAGAAATAGTGACCAAGAAATGGTCATGACTGCTGTTCATGACAGCAGTCTCCTGAACCTCAGGGTCATGTTCTATATGTTCTCTCCATAAGAGTATGTATCGTATTGCTTTTTGACTATGGGCACTTAGCTTTTATTCCTCTCCCAGAAGATTAACTCCCCTCCTTCCTCCAGAACATGCTGCTTTCCAGTGTTTCTCTTTCCACTAGAAAAAGGTGTTCCCCACTTTTCTTTAATAATTTAATTACTAGTGTTTTTAAATGCCTTGCATTATTTAGCCCTATATTTCTAACATGTCTTACAAAGCATGACAGTAATTGTTTTAAGCAGTAGTTCTTTTTTATTCCAAATACCTTCTCGTAAAAATGTCTAGGAAGTAATGGAGTAGAAAGAAGCTTAACGGGCTGAATCCAGATGAACATTTTGGACTTTGCATGTACATTGCTTGGCTTATCTAGTGCAAGAACTGGGATAAAAGAAGGACTAACGAGCCTGGAGTACAAATGAGATTTATAGCTGATCTTACAACAGAGAAACTTGGAGATAAAAGCATACCTCAGCTAATTGGATGCTCTGTACAAACTAAGAAAGTATATGTTTCACTGTAGTGTCAGCTGTGAATTATCAGGCCTCCTTTAAAACAGATAAAAAGTGAGTTCCTTCAGTTAAAAAGACAAGAAGTGCTCAACTGACAGGACTTGATTTTTGACAGGATTTTGGATTATTTAGTTTACTACTAAAATTTCTCATGTTCCCTCTTCCCTTTCTCTCTCAAAAGGCTTTCCTGAATTGATCAGGGCCAATAAATAGAAGACCATTAATTCTGCCAAAGGTTTTCTATAACCCCATATAACTTTGGTATGGCAGTAGCTGGAAGATGGCCTCCAATCTATCTCAAGTCTTTTCAATAACTAAGCCTAGATTTGAAGTCAATACATGTATTTATAAATGCCTGCTGGAATACTCTTCTCACTTTTATTAATGGCTCATAAGACACCTAAATTACCTTACAGCCTAAAAGGCTGCCTCTAGATTATTATTATTTTTTAAGTCTTCTCTGACAGGTTAAAATTAAGAGGAAATGATATTCAGATCACTGAGAATAACTATTTTATTTTATTTTTCTTAACATAAAGAATTACCTTGTGTTTCTTTCCAGTGTGAGATACTGGTATCAGACTATCATTTGAAAATACCAATTTCCATTTTAAAAAGGTGATGGAGTGGGTGGTGGTGTAGAAAATATGTTTCATTGTGGCTGTGAATATCTTAATCATTGTGGCCATTGTGAATATCTTTCTGAGATTTCCTAGATTGCAAAATTGTTAGCTATGGTATTTTCATTGTAACATCTAGGTTTATTAGGTCTCATTAGACCAATAATGGTACAAGTAAGGAACAAGAAAACATACTGGTGATAAGCATAAGATGATCTTGTTGCTCATTTGTATTGTTTTGAGATTGCATGTACTTGCACTGTTGCCTCTGTAATGAGTTCTGTATCTGAAAGTCAGACACCCCGCCACGGTATATGCTTGATTTGGCTACAACAGGGACAAAGATTAAGGGTCCAGTAACATAGATTCAAAACTGGTTCTACAAAAAGAGAAGTGAAGCTAAAACTACATAAAATTCAAGTCTCTGATAGCCTAACATGCTTAATGACACAGATACCCATATAATCATCCATTAATTATTTTTCATTCAATTTCTGTAATTCCAAGAAATGGCCAACATTTTCTCCTCTTCGGCTAGCAGAAGACTAAACACTGAACTCATATATTTTTCTTCTTTCTGTCTCTTGGAATTTAGAGGGTAAAGTGGAAATAGTGCAAGAAATTTGTTTGCATACAAATGTCTTCCCTGACTGTATGAGCCTATGATTTCCTTTGTTACACAAACAGTACAGGGCAAATAGAGAGTTGTGTGTGGGTGGCTGCATACCCACGTCCAGTAGCAACAGTTCATCTATTCTTAGCTTGGAAAAGGGGCAAGCAACCCCAGAAGAAGATTAGGAAGATTAAAACAAAAGTAATAGTTTGTGAGACAAAAATAAAGACTGAGTGTTGCATATCTATGAAAGCACCAGCTGCGAAAGATAGCCTAGATGGCTCTTCCAGTCCTTCCCATGGAAGATGTTTCAGTACCTGCTTGCCTTATTTTATGAAGCAAGAAAAGCAGGAAGGCTTCTGAAAACCTATTGAGTGCTCTTTTCTGCTTCCTCTGAAGAAACTTTGTACATACCTTTTAGGGCATCAGAAAAATTCTGAGTTTTAAATCTGACTACAAGATTTATGATGTGCGCATTCCTAATAGTCAGGAATCCAGGATCCATTTCAGTACAGATTCTCTAGGCTGTACTAATAATTTTAAAATGAAAAATACGGTCATTGTCATCTACCCAGACTTTTGTTTGCTTGTTGGTTTTTTCTTTGTTTGCTTGTTTTTTTTTTTTTTTTTTTTAATGAATGTAAGACCTAAGTACTGCTTTGTCCTAATTTCTAGACTTTTTCTTTCTCCCGTCATTTTTTTTTGTGTGCTCTCTCTTCTTTCAGAGTGCTTTACAGAGCCTGATAACACAGAATATTGTTCATGACTGGCTGCATATGAAGCCTGTTACACAGGTTTTTCCCTATTGTAGCCACTAGAGTTACTCACCCAAGCCAAGCCATCTCCTGCTCCAGGGCTCTTTCCAGATCTGCCTGTGCTGATGTGGAGCTAGAAATGGCCGTTCATAAAAACCTACTCTTATTCCTACAAGTACTTTAATTTTATAGTGACTTTTTGGCCTGATTTTTACCAATCAAGATTAATAGAGATTGTTTTCTAATAATATTAAGTTTCTCAGGTTAGGCAAATAGCTGTTGAGAGGGAGAGGACGTGTCACTGCATCTTTGATCAAAGTAGTTCCTCCCTGAGCAGAAGATTGACGTGGTAAGAACTCCATTTTATTTACATTTACATTTACATTACATTTGTTCTTCCAGAAAGAGGAATCTGTGATATGACAAAAGAAAAGTGCAGAAGAAGAACTTGCAGGCCAGACTGGAGGACTCATCAGTGTAAATGTTCTAGTGGCTTTATTTTAAGTCGAAATAAGCAGTATTGTGAAGGTAATATATGCATCTACGGTCAGCTTTATTCCATCAGACAAAAAAATTTCTTCTGTTCTTTTACTTTATTTATTCCTATCTTGAGTGTGATGAAACACTGAGAGGTCTTAAAAATTCCAGCTGGTGTAAATGTTTAACGGGTGTAAATGTTTAATGGTTATAAATGGTTTAATGGGTACATATGTTTTAATCTGGGTTGCTTTAATCAAAATTTAATATTATTATTGCAGTTAAGTTACAACTTTTAGAAGCATCTTTTTCACTACAGAACCAGATTTGAAAAGATGCAAAGACATGAAAATTATGAGTTTATAGCATTTAAAACAGCCATCCACCCATCCACTTCAGGATTTTTCTCAGGAAATTAGCCAGTATTGTTTTCCAAAGTGAAGCTTCTAATCCACTTTTGTGTTTTGAGAATTTTACTTAAGTCACGTTGGAGCCTTTTTTTTTTTTTTTCTTTCCTTTTTTTTTTTTTTTTAAATACTGTCTGAATAAAGCATCTAATGTGATTTTTTGAGGTGCACACAGGATTTAACTGGCACCAGATTCTCTATGGGGTGGCATACTTTGCTTCAGACTACCTATGCTGGACTCATACATAGTGAATAGGTTACTTAGAAGGTTTTTGAAGCTTATTTGAATGAGGTCTGCAAACTTGATTTTTTTGGCATTTACTAGGACCAATATATTTTGTAAAACGAATGGGGAAAACAGTCTGGAAGACTGCTAGTTTGCTTCATTAATCCAGTTCCCTGATGCTGGTTGATGACCTTATTCTGACACAGCACATGTTCCTTTTCTCAGATATCAATGAATGTGGTTTCTGGAATCATGGCTGTACTTTGGGCTGTGTGAACATCCCTGGTTCCTATTACTGCACCTGCCCAAGAGGTTTTGTTCTGCTGCCTGATAGGAAAACATGTCACGGTAAGTAGCAGTGATGCAAAACCATCTCAAGTATGATATTGGAGATAGTTCTCATGTATAACACCAAAAGCTCTGCAAGTTTTTTGTGTTGCATTGCTCCCTTCCAACCTCCCTTATTATGTAAGTAGGACCAGCTTAAACCAAGTGAACCAAAGACAGATGACAAGTTTAAGAAAGTATAAGTCACACATAAGTAATCAAGTGTGAGCCTCTTGGGGAGCAAAAAGGAGTCAGGTTTAATGTATCTGTGTGTCTGGTTCTAGATGCCTGCATGCAATCCTCATGTTGAATTACAGGCATAGGTTTGATGGTGTTTGGGGAGTTGTTTGCCAGCTAGCACCCTCACCTCTGGGGAACTTGCACTCTGTCAAGGTTTGTCTGTACGGTGGCATGGCTTGTGCACTGACTTTTCTTCAGCAGCAAAAGCTAGCAGCACAACTTATGTTGGTATAATATTGAAATACAATAAGTGGGGCAAAGAACATAGACTGTCATTTTCTTGATCATTGAGAGTCATTAGGGATAACTGGACAGTAGACCATTTGGAGATGCTGATAATGGATGATAATTTGATTAGTCACATGCAAGTAATGAAAAATCTGATTATGGTATGAATGCACTTGTAAGTAGGTATCTTATGGGCCTTAAACCCCAGGCTAGAGAGACCTCTCTGCTCAGATTCAGCTCTGTGGCACATTCCAGGTGCATAAGCAATTACATCATTTTAAATGCAGTCTCTGAATTTGGCTCATCATCTAACCTGCATAATGATTTGCGTAGTCTCTGAATGAGCAGCTTACAGCACTGTCTTTTTTCTTTTCAGGTCAGGGTTGATAACTTTGCTAATGTGCCTGAAATCAATAAAATTAATGCATAAGCAAGTTTACAATGAGCAAGACACATCACATTGATTATTCTGGGTGGCTGCTGTACTTTGGGAGGTTTTTTTTTGTTTGTTTGTTTGTTTTTTTTTCTTTTATCAATTAAAATGTGTATTAGAAATATACTTGAGAGAACTTATCCGTATAACGTAAGTGGTTATAAACTAGGAGGCTGTCTAAACCTGGACAAATGTGGAAAAACAAAATGCAGAGAACACAGACAATTAGAAGGAAAAAACAAAGATCTGTGTTTGAGCAAGCTTCAAGGACCATGTTTTAGTCATAGTAAGAGTCAGAGGTGAAAAGTTTTGTTCTATCATCAATTTTTGTTTGAAACCTCAAGGAGGTACTTCTCTTGCTCAGTTAAGGAGGATCCAGGAGCAGGATTTAGTGGCCTAAGCATGGGTGTCCAGGGTGTGAGAGAGAGCTGCACAAGGCAGCCAGATGTGACAAGGACCTATAGGAGACCTGCAGCCAGAGGCTGTTGGGTGGTGGGATATCCCTCTGTGTCCAAAACAACACTTAGACACTGTGCAACTTAGTCCTACTCTGGATGACTAGATGAACCATATGCCTACATTTTGGGTGCCTCAAATTAGATAGAAAATAATGTTTTTATAACACAGGCTAGGGATACAGCATGGACAGTATAACTCCATAACTACTGCAGCACAAGGCAGATATGTCACCATCAACTTACCTTGAGAGAGAGAGAGAGATGTAAGGTGAGAAGTCCACGTGCTGACCAGACGTTTTGATGCTTTGTCCTCCAAGTCCTGTACAAAGCTTTTCATCCAAAGACGCAAGGTCTGGTCAGAAAGAAACAAGCAGTCCATGCGATTAGTTTCTTCACCCCATTTACTGTGTTTAAAGGATTAGAGCAACCAGGTTGAGTGCAGCTGCCTGGGAGAAGGCAACAGCTACAAGCCATCTAAGTTGGTGTATGCAGCTGATTCATAAAAGCAGCCACGGGAAACCTGCGTTAATTCCACTCTGCCAGGGGGTGCTGCCATATGGTTCTGGAGGGGCACAAGGAGATGCAGCACTGCAGGGTGGAAGGTGGAAGGAGGATATCCTGTAGAATTGCATAAAAGAGAAATAAAATAATAATCATAATAAATTTTTAAAAAGTGTTGGCACTACAACTATTATAATAGAAAGTAAAAGGAAACTCTTGCTAGGTCCTTGGATGGTTTTGCCCCTATAGCCTCAAAAATTACCGCTAAGGAACATGGTTGTATTTCTGGAAGGTTCATCTCCTATTTTCATTGGTTTTAACTCAGTCACCCTGGGAAAGGAAGGAAAGAAAAAGTAAATTCCTTATTGTCTTTCCATTTAGCACTTATTCTTTAAGTCTACCTTCCTCATAATTTTTGAAGCCTGATCCATTTTGGATGAAATGTAAAAATAAAAGTTTTGTAAATTATTTCTATTTTGATAACACTCCTTCATAAAAATTTGGAAAATTTAAAGCTGATCATTATAATGACTTCATGACCCAGCAACAATTTCAGATTTTTCCTTTGCTGTAATTAAGAGAGTGTGGACAAAAAAAGGAGGAAAAACATACCAACAAACAAACAAACAAAAAACAGAACTGTTGTTCTCTCTGTTATCATTTTTTCTTTTCCTCTTTCTTTCTTTCTTTCTTGGATATATGAAAGTGTTAAGAAATCTTTTAAATTTTTTTGGTGAGTAGTAAAAATGTTTCCTCTCATTTATGATTTTTTTCCCCTCTTTACATTACTGTAGAGCTAATTTCCTGTGTAAGTAATGACACTGAATGTAGCCATGGTTGCCTTCAGACATCTACAGGGCCTGTTTGCTTTTGTCCCGAAGGATCTATACTCAAAGTGGATGGCAAAACATGCACAGGTAAGTATTTAACATTTTTCTAGCTGTAGTGACTGCCAAACTGTTTGTTCTTAGCACTGAGAGCCACAAGTAAATGATGGCATATTATACTCATTTTGCACAGCTGTAAATGATTGTACAAGATAGGAGGCAATGGAATGTCAGGCTCTTTAAGTGCTGAGATGTGCAATATTCATATTCATTTTTAATAGATGTTTCTTAGCAACAACATCCAGTATTTACAAGCCAAATTCTTTTGTAGTCAGCACAGACCAAGGCATCTCCCAGATGTCTGTTTCAGGAAAAATCTACAATTTATAGTTGAGACGAATCATAGGACAGTTGGTACAAAATTAGGGCATGGGTGTAAGCTGAAGACGACTTTATCAACATCATGAAACCCAGGTTCTGACTCACTCTAACTTGCAGCAATTTCATGTAACTACCCACTAATTAAATTTTTGCAGCCAGAGTATTTGGAGCTGCTCTACCTACTCATCTGTCATTCCACATTCCAGCATGCTTCCAAATTCAGGAAGCTGTAGATTTTCAGTTGTATTTCTTCAGTCTATGGATCATGACAGCTCCATTAATGCCAGCCTTATGCCTTGACAAATGCCCTTCCCCTTTTACAACCCATACATGCTTTGGACTGCACTGTATACATGGGTTCAGTCAGTGTTGCTGTTTCACTGGGGACGCTCCACTGCGTAAGCTCAGGTTGGCATTGCACAGTCCCAGGAAGAAAGAATGATTTCATTTCATATGAGATCTTGGCTTGTTGTGTCAGAAAGCCATTGTATTTCATCAGTTCAACATCCTATCCTAATTAACTTCTGGGGAAGAACAGCATTGACTAGCTGCTGCTTTGCATGGAGTGTAGTCTCTGATAGAATTTTTGTTTTACATTGGATGAGATTTCCATGGGACAAAGAGTTATCTGGGATAATCAACACATGGAAGCCCTGGTCATATATTCCACTCTCCCTGCATTCCTAGATTTTGTTATGAATTTTCTGTAAAGGCTCTGGAAGAAGCTGAAATTCATTTGCTTTCATGTCACTAGACTTCTGCTTTCAACACGAGGCCTTTCAGGAAATCTCTTGGTCACTGAGAAGCTTTACACTGTAGAAATCCTAACCAGAGTGGATCATTTTCTTGCTTATACTTATGATTTTGTTGTATTTTTTTCTTAGGATGGAAAGTTAAAATTTTCAAATGCTCTGTTTAAGGTTGCACATCTCCAGATAATGGTGGCTGTAGTCAGATATGTTCTTCTTTAAGCCCATCCTCCTGGGAGTGTGCTTGCTTTCCTGGATATAAGCTTCAGGGAGACAGAAAGCACTGCACTGCTACAGGTCAGTATCTTGATATGCCTGTATGTTACTGCCATAAAAGCAAAAACATTTCAGAGGCTGTCAAAGAGGGCAGCATAACCAGGATGCATTTTGTACTAGTTTTAGGATACTCTGTGAAACTTGGAAGTATTTTTGTTTGGAAAAATAACCTGTTTTAGAAATGTGTTAGAACAAACACCGTAAGTATACAACTCAATCTCCCTCACAAGAGATTCTGTCTGTTGTCCAGCTTCTGCATTTCACTTTGGGCTCCTGTACTGCAGTGGTGTATCTGCAGTAGTCAGGTGGTTGTGCATTCCAATAAATGTAGGTGTAATTCCTGCCCAGTGACAAAAAGCTGGGGTTGAAGTGTCTACAACTGGAGAACAGGACAGGGAATAGGCTGTTGAAGTACCTTCCCTACAAGGATATTTCTCTCCCATTGACCTCAGAAAACCCAAGTATTTAACATCCATGTCCAAATTCCAGGCCCATCAGTTCTTTCTGAGATAAGGTCAGACCTAGTGAACACTAAGATAATATGCAATTGCAAGAGAGAGAGGATGAAAGAGAAGCTTGTGATTTGTTTTAGCAATGGGAGAAAAACTTTATTTGTTGGGAGACAGCAACTTTCTTGCTTTTAATGCAAAAAAGCTTCTCACAGACAATAGATGAGTGTTCTTGCATTTATGGTGATGCTGTGAAATGCAAAGGGATGCCTGTCTTGATGCTAATTCCCTGAGTGTGCCATGCAGCGGAGATAGAGACTGCCTTTATCACAAATTTTGAGGATGATCTTGGGCAAGACGTTTGTCCTGAAAGCCTGTACACACATTTATCTTTGTCAGAGGCAAGCAGCATATAGGGCAAGGGTATAGGGCATTTCTTCTTGCTTCTGTTCCCCATTTTGTCTTCGACTGTTACCTGCTTACAATGCTAACTTTTTGAGTCGAGAACACTTATGTTATATTTGTACCGGGTACAATTAATCCCAAATTTGCCTTTAGCTTAGTTACAAGAACAGAAATAATGTTCTCTTGGGAAATAGTTTTAGACTGTGAAATTAACAAATTAAAGTGATGCATGAGGTTATCTCAGATCTGTGTGAGATTTAAATCTAGGATACAAAGGTGATAAATCTAATACAATAATATAAAATACTGCCAAAATAATTTTGTCCTTCTCTGTTATATGCCTAAGACATTTATCTGGCATTGGAGATAGGAAGATGGCTTAAAGTCTGAATTTTACTTTCAGGTTTTTAAATCTTCTTTTTGTTTCTTTGTTACATAAATAGCATCTTGGTTTGTGTGGTTATTTACAGTTTCACAGAGTCAAAGCTTCCATTGCTCGCGTGGGGTTTGCCTCCAGTATTTACTATAGTTAAATGAGGATGAAATTAATTTGATCTGAAAAAATGTTAATGGTTATACAGAACAGAAAAAAATATGAAATAGGAAAGAAACAAACAAAAAAAACAGCACCCAGAATTTTCCTTCTTCAGTAGTTAAGACATTGCTGATTATATTATTATAGCGGCAAAAAGAAGGTGGAGTAACAGACTGTATACAGTAGCTGTGATTCCAACTCAGAGCATCCTGTGTAGTGATGCAGAACAGAGATGACTTTGAACCTGGTGAAACTAATGCATGCGAATTTTCACCAACAGGCCCCAGGCCATTCCTGCTGTTTGCAAACAGCCAAGATATCCGCCAGATCAGTTTTGATGGAACGGATTACACAAGTTTACTTGACTGGCAGATGGGAATAGTCTTAGCTCTGGATTCTGACCCAGTGGAAAACAAGGTAAGGTATTAAAAATGAGAGGATTTTGAAGTGTTGCAAGGACAAATGGATTGGGCATTCGTATGCCTTAACCTTTCTGCTGTCAGTGATCCAGATTACACGTTGAGCTGTGTGTGCTCTTTTGCCTGTGCAGGAGCACTGCTGGTACAGGATGCCAAACACTAGTTGAAGAGTTTCGTCCTTTGCTTACTAATTTAATGTGCTTTGTACATTGACATAGCTAATTTACAGGAAATTAGGATTTCTAAATTCATGCATGACTTAAGTCTTATGTGATTGATTGTTCTCTGCCTTAGGATTTCAGTACTCTTTCCTGGCAATATACTGTGTGTTTTTCTACCGGGTAGCTGTAACAACAGCAGTGCATTTTGTTTTGTACAGATCCTTGCCACAATCTCTGCTAAACCTAGAAGTAATCATAACAAGAATTACATCCTTATGTCCCAACACAACTGAACAAAACTGCTGAACACTTGCTGGGTTTATTGTTCTTATGAAATGTATTCCTCATATTACAAGATATTCCTGTTGGAAAGAGGAGTCTTCTCTGCAGAAAGAGCTCTTTGGATGTGTGGCCACCTCCCAGTGCCCTGCACTCTGCCTGCAGAGTTTGGAAGAATAGCTCAGCTAAACTTTGCTAAACTTTCTGTGTCAGGTAGTCATTTTTTCCAATGGTGAGGTTCATTTACACTGTAAAAAGTGATAAAAAAAAAAGGTACCGGATGGTAAAGTGAAAGGCAATGAGGAGCTCAGTTAAGCTTCTGGAAATGTCTCAAGGCCTGGGTTTACACAGCTAAGCAAACAGGAATGTTACCAGATCTGCATTACAGGAGGATCATTTCAGGCTCTGCTGGAACACAGCCACTTGCCCCTGAAACAGGGCCCTGCAGGGGAGCTTGCAGTTGTTCTACACTGTACCGAATGTGAAAACAACACTGTGTTGGCAGGGGAAGTGCACATTTGTGAGACCCTGTGAGGGCTGCAGTGCAGAGGTGAGGGGATGCACACTAAGCCAGCAGGAATCCAGAATTCCTGTCCTGGCAGTGCAGGGTCGAGGTGCAAGGTAAACTTGCTCTGCAAAGCTCTGTTGCTCCCATGGTAGTTGAATTAGCTGTCTTAAGGCAAGAGACTTCTCTACTGCTTCCTTTGGCCTTTGCTTGTTACTATTTGCAAATAAAGCCTCAGCGTGGTTTTGTATATGGTTCTGCTGTACAGTGTTTGGAACTTTCTGGATATCAAATACAGGACAAATTTACTTTTTCCTCATTGGAAAATGTGAAAATAGTTCCCGCCCCAGTAGAAATCTTCTATTTTAACCCAAACCTGAGAAGCCTCTTCTGGAATTGTTGGAGCCTTACAGAATCAACACCTGGTAAGAAATGCAGATATACGCCACCTGAAAGAGACAAAACAGAAGCATACTATATGACTCCCTTTCTCCTTCCATCTCCGTAACACACATACAGTACTACTCCCTCCCCTGACTCCCTTTTTCAAATGAGCAGGCAGTGAAATGATAACATGCTTCCTTTTGCCTGCTCCTGCTTTTGCTTTCTCAGTGGTTCTTCATGTGAGGTAGCTGCTCACTGCAACAAAACCTTAGGATATTTAGGGGACTTTATGTAGGGCAGCCAGGATTTACAGATAAGCACAAGCAGCCTGTAGAAGTCATCCTGGCTGAAGGATATATGCCCTTTATTTGATCAGGGATCACAGGTTACTCATGCAGCTTTCCATGAATAAGCAGTTCAGGGAACTTCCAAGATGAAAAAGTTCTTTCAGAAGAGGAAATATGAGACAAGGAAAATAAAGCAGAAAGTGCTCTGGGAACTAATCATACCTCATCTGTTATTTCTTCACAGATTTACTTTGCCCACACTGCCTTGAAGTGGATAGAACGAGCTAATCTGGATGGCTCAAATCGTGAAAAAGTTATTCATGAAGCTGTAGATATACCCGAAGGCCTTGCTGTTGACTGGATTAACCGTAAATTGTATTGGACAGACAGAGGGTACAAGCTCCACTGTGCATTTATGTCGAAGCATGCCATAAAATATTTGGAATAAATGACTGGTGATACAGGAATAGCTGCGATATCACTCTAAATTCAGTAACGCTTCACATTCTGACTGGATAGCTGTAATCTCCAGTGTATACAGTTGGAAGGCTCTCTAAAACTGAAATGCTGGAAGTTCACTTTGTCTGCTATTGTATTTTTATCTTTATCTTTCAAAAGAGCAAGAGTTTAGACTCAGCTGCAAGGAATCTAAAGCATGTACTGCATATATACATATATGTATGTGCAGATGCATGTGAATGTGTGTATACACTCAGACATACGGTGTGTCTGTGTGTGTGTATATATATAGGTATATTTATATATATATACTATGAGTATTATGGCACTGAGTACATCTTGGGCAGAAGTCAACATTGTTTACAGCCAAACTCATGCCCCTTAAAGCTGATGGAGAGCCTTTGTCAATTATTTCTTATTAAAGACCACTGACAGACAGTAAGACTTCATGTTTCAGTCAGTACCTAAACTTACATGTGGAGAGAGAGAAACTAAATTCACCTTTGATAAAAAGGCAGAGTCAGATAAGGACATGCAATGATGACTCCTTGAAGAGCAGTCATGACGCTTCAGTATGACCCATATTTTATCAGTTAATAAAAGGTGATTTTAAAAGTCCCGAGCACCTTCCCTCTCCCTGTTAGAGATGCTGCTAGGCCATTTCCCTACTGTTAGGTACAAACTTGTCTGCACGGTCATACTCCCGTATAAATGTGAAATGGGAAATTGTGCTGCTCATCTCCATAGGACAAGAGCCAAGGAGGGAGCCATGAATGTATATCTGCCACTTCTTTTTCACTCACTGGGTTTGCCTGTTTGTATTACACATATATATAGAAAATGTGTGTGTGCGCATGTATATATATATGTAAATTTCTCCTTCCATCCTCATGTGGATTTTCTTTACATGGAAATCTATAAGCTTCTATTTCAGGTAGAGTCTGATATTTACTCAGCAAGGTGGATTTTCTAGCAATGAGCATCTACGGTTTTCTGAAAAAAAAAAAAAAGGATTGGGGAACAGGCAACATAGGTTCTATATTTGACTACTGTTGATTAGATGAGTGATCATAAGGACCTTTGCTTCATTCCTCTGTGTAAAATGGATATGCTATGTAAATTGTCTGGAGATTTCTGGATGAAAAATGCTATTGAAAACAAAAATTCTTTACACATTTGATAATGCTATTTAGTTAGGAGCTGGTTTTCTTCTTGACTCCCTTTAAAGCTTAGATTAATCTATTAGTGATCATACTTCCAACTCATTATTTGCCCAAAAAGGGAGAACTTCAGGTCCTCGGTAGAATAGCAGGTATTTTATCATCGTGCACTGGACTAGATAATGAAGCTTTAACATGACTTACTTGTAGATAAAACAACTGGACACTCCAAAGCAGCAGGATTACTTACTGTCTTTGCAAAATTATTTATTATAGTTTTGTGCTAAATTAATGCAATGCAAAAACAGTACATTCTGCCTGAGAAGGTAATTAAAAAGATAGCAGGGAGGACCTAACAGTGCTCTGTGTGTTGCAGGAAGGCATGCATTGAAAGGAGCAATTTGAATGGAATGCAAAGAAAAATGATCATCTGGGAGGATATCTCCCAGCCCCGAGGGATTGCCATTCACCCATTTGTGAAGTAAGGAGTGATAAACATGGTTAATTGTGTAATGCTTAGGGAGGTTTTTTCAAAATGAGCACACCAGCCTTGCCCTTTTGTCAGACAAAAAATGCATGAAGCCTCAGGTTTGGACAGTGGAGTAATATGAACTGCAGTGCTTTATTGCTAGTTTTTTGTGGTGGTCTGGGACATGTTTATTTCCCATATAGATTAAAAAAAATATCAGAAGCATTAAATATATCGTATACAGTTTAGGTTTAAGAAAAGCAAAATCTGCTGAAGTCACCATGATTGAAAATCATTTTGAGTTTCCATATGTATTGGTGTGAAGATGTTACAGACATATTTTTTTGGCCATGCTTCAGTTTCCTCCACAATCTATGGTTGTGGAGGTGTGCTGATTTAAATGCACCTTATTCGTTCTTATCTAGTGCTGAGATAATCACAGAAATCCTGAATGTTCAGAACTGTTGATGAAATTCTTAATCAGTAGCAAAGCCCCACAGCTTTCCATCTATATAACTGTAGTAAGATAGTTTTAAAGGGATTCAGAACTCTTCTGGTGAGTTTTTTTTTTTTTTTTTTTTTTTTTTTTTTGACGCACATGTCCTGGTGTTACTAAGTACTGATGAATGAACCAATTTGAGAGGAGTGTTTTGTTAGCTATACTGTGGACATAAAAGATCTGAAGGAAACTTCCTTTAGAGGTGGATGATGGTAGAGATGTTTTGCACGAAATCTTTTAAGAACGGGTACGTTCAGGGAGAGTGTTTATTTAAAGTATCAGTAGAGGCAGAAAATTTGTACAGCTTGAAAGAAAGGCTACAAGTGGAAACAGATAAAGAAACATCACTAAAACCTCCTTTATTAGAGCGTTAATGGTGAAAGGAGCAACAATGACCATAGTAAAGTTCATACTAAAGAGGAATCTGAGACAGATGCAAGACTATCAAGAATACTGATCCCCGCATTGGCTACAGCAGAATTACACATGTAAATAAAGCTAAGCAAAATATGTGGGTGTCCCTGTAAACCTGACAAAGGCATCTAATGCCTTGGAAGGCTGGAGTCCAAAATTCAAAAGCAATTTGTGTTTTTGGCTACCTATGATTTGAGCTGCTATCTTGTACTGTTCCTTGAAAAACATTCAGTGGGATTCAGCATTCCTTGTGTAACACTGAGGACTCTAGAGGGAGACCCTGAGAACTGGGATTTTATTAAAAGAAGAGGTGAGACTTGTTACCGGTTTATTTTTTAAAAACAAAATAACCTGAGGACTGTTGTTTGCTTTTCATAGGTTGTGGGTAACTTGGGTTGTGTTTGTGCATTGCTGTCATTTAGCCAAACAGCTGGCTAATGCAAGTCCTGTATGAGGCCTTGGTAGAAAGTGTAAGTGGGAGTTGTTTTTCAAAGGCTTTGTGCCGATGAACGTAGTGAGTATTCTGCATAATTTATGGCATGTTTTAAAAGATCAGCAGCTAATATATTTGCTTGAAGCACATACCTTTTCTTCCATGCCTCATGCCTGCATTGTGCTGATCTGATCTTCCTGCTTTGAAAGAACTCGGTAGAGTGGATGACAAATATTTCCTTACTGACTTCTTTTGTGTGTTTTGTTTTCTAAAGGAGATTATTTTGGACTGAAATGGGGGTCCGTCCACGGATTGACAGCTCTTCATTAGAAGGCAGCAATCGTCGAGTTATAGCCAGCACTGGGCTAGCATGTCCCAGTGGAATAACTCTTGACTACTTAGCCAACAAGTTGTTCTGGTGTGATTCTAAGCTGTCGGTGGTTGAGAGCGCAAATCTGGATGGTTCTGATCGTCGAATTCTTGCACAGAATGATGTAGGTGAGGCTTTGAGGTTGATAATTACCTACTGCTCTTGTTGGTATGCCTGTGTGTATGCTAATGTGACTCTGCACATGAATTACCTATCACTGGCTGTGCTGTAGGTCCCTTGCAACCCTGTGTTAAGGTTAATGGCATCACTTTATTCTCCATTCTGTCATCCAGATGACTTTTACATATTCATTTTAGCAAAAGAACACCTTTCTAACACTCTCTGCTTTTACAAATCAGCCACTTTGCATTATACAGAGATCTCCTCTGCCTTCACCAGAGAAGTAAAAAGAAGGAAAAAATTAAAAACATGTTTTGCTTGTTCCATGCACGACTGCCTAGTTTAATTAAGGTTTTGCTGTGTTTATTATGCCAGTAAGTTATATTGACGTAAACTGGAAGAGAATTAATCTTGGCCGTTAAGGTCCTTGAACAAAGAACCTGCATCTGCAATGATGAACACTGGAACGATTCTAAATACACAATAGGCATTGAATGGAAAAGTGATTTATGCAATATGCTGGTAGTTGTTACTGCTGAGATTGCTATTGTTTGACACGTAATTGTGTTTTTTGGAGCAAGAGAACAGAAGTATTAGCAATGAGGAACTGATGTTGTATCATGTTTAAAGTAAAACATGTGTTTAAGGATCTCATACATGGTAAATTAATTTCTGGAGAGGTTAATTCCTTTTTGTGTTTGACATCTCTCTGGGGACCAGACTTGTTTTGTAGGTGTACATAAAAAACATGGGCAGAATGAGGACTCGGCTCAATACCATGACTAGCATGGGTAGAGACTTCACAGTTCCTGTTAAGCTAATGCTGTTCTAGGCTCTGCTCTGCGAAGGACTGTCTTCATCTCCCAAGCCAGATGCCCCCTCACTTGTCTGGAGGTGTGCAGAATGAGATTTTGGAGGGAGCAGTGTTCTGCAGTCCATAAGACATTGAGAGCCCTGAGCAGTGACTTGACACACTCTTCTTCCACTGCTGCTCATGTTCTGGTGTACACTCTGCCTTGCAGCTGACCTGTGAAGGAGGACCTGGAAGCCTGCTGAATGTTTCACTTTGTTTCTCCACCAGGAATAGGACAGTGTCTTATGGGGAGAGAACAGAGAAGGAGCGCTAGGAGCACTGGAGAACCACAGGGTATGGGAAAGGTGTAGGTTTTGGACAGTGATATATGGATGACTGGAGGTGGGAGAAAAGGACATTGATGCCTGTATGGAAAGGAATGAAAGAGATGAAGTGAAAACCAGCAGGGGAGTGAGTTTAGAGAGGCAGAGAGACTTGATACCCTGAAGTTATGGTAGTGAGACCAGAATTCAGCTCCTGTTCTCGGACAGCTTTACCCTGGAAGAAGGGAAGGCAGCATCTGTTCATACACACATTGCTGTAGCACGGATTTTATTACACCAGCTCCCTCTAGTGCCCCTGTACTGAGAATTCATTCAGTATAACTGCATGCAAAATAAGTAAGATTAGTTCTGTTCTTCTCCTAACCCCATTTTTAGCTGTAAGTAAAACAGCTTGTAAGCACTCGTCCAAGGCATTGAACAACACAACCATTCTTTTTCTTTATATAATGGCTCAGCTTTGCACTGTTTTGGAAAGGCTTCTGCTTACATGTGACTATTAACTTTCCTCTTCCTGCTATACCATTAACGACATTGTACTTCTATTTTTAATCCTTAATGTGGAGAGGTTAAGGAATTCCTGGTCAAGTGGGGTGTTTTTTTGTTGGTAGTGCAAGCTATAGATCCTCTGAATGTGAATGAATGTTTGGATGGAAACAACAAGGTGTAGATCTTGGGCTAGTTGCTCAAATTTAATGAAAATGAAGAGCTAAGAACCATGACCAGTAACCAAGCACAGTTCAGTGGAGGTTTTGAAGTGCTAGCAGAATAAAAATATGCTCTTAAACTTAATACTTAAGAACATTTAAATAATGTCTTAGAACATTTCTTATGTAGGATTGTGGTGTTTTAGTTCATTTGTGGTGTATTTAAAATATACCAACGCATACCATTTCTCCAAGGTTCTAATTTATCAATTTAATTTATTAGCTCTTTTTTTTTTTTTTCTTTTTTTTTCTAAAAACTAATACCTTTTAGGGTCTCACATTCATTACTGAGGTTAAATATCATCTAGTTGAGACCTACATCCAAATATAAAAACACTGAGCAGAAAATCATGTGTCTAAAAGACATCTGTAGATTTCTAGTGCATATAACATTGGGTTACCAAGGAAAAACTGCTGTACTCTGAACTTGGGGTCTAAACAGGTGTCTAGATTCCCTTAGTAATTAATGAAGAGAGAAGAAGCTTCCTGGATGATCTATTGCATCCTATGATTTGTATCAGCTGCTGCTGTTAGCTAGCAGACAGTGGCTAACAAGTCACAGCCTACTGCTGCTAGTGGGCTGAAGTAAGGAAAATGAATTTCCCTCTTGAATTTTGCTCTGTGATGAATTGGCTAGTGAACATGCATATTTATGTGTACATGTGAACCTCTGTCTTGCCCTTGCATGTGCTCTTGGCACTTGTAGAGAAGACATACTGGCATACTGGCTACCTGAAAGCTGCCCATGGAGACATGTACCTCAGCAGCTCTGAGCTGGGCCACTTGTTGACAGAAGAGGGAGGCACTCCACTTCTGAAAGAACAGTCCCAATGCTACTTCAAGAAATTATATCTGAAATAGAAGCATACTGTGGGCTTGGTTTGCTTGGAGGTCACCAGCAGTCTAGAGACTGGACTGAGCCAGGCAGGTATTGCGGCCTCCTCTGCTAAGAGCATGAGTAACAAATGCCCATGGTCCTTCATTCATGGATGCTTATTCCTCCCCATGAGACATCAAAGTAGAGAAGCCACTGTGATACAAGTAGATACTGATTTTGTTTACATGGTTTCTTATGTGTGTTCTACAGATGTGGAAATGAAGAATCTTATTTCTTTGTAGGCCGCCCCTTTGATGTAGCAGTGTTTGAGGATCACCTTTGGTTTTCTGACTGGGCTAGGCCATCACTAATGAGAGTGGACAAGAAGACCGGCCAAAACAGGGTACGTCTTCAAGGCAGCATGCTGAGACCCTCATCAATGGTTGTAGTTCATCCTTTGGCGAAACCAGGTATACTGCAAAAATTAAGCAGTCATTCACTTCCAGCCTCCTCTTGTTGTTCACTGATGTCAATAGAATGGATGTTCTTTTGTCCTTGGGAAGAGAGTAATTTTTTAGAAAGCGGTTCTTTAAAGGCTTCACGTTGTTCTGCCAGCATTCATTGAAAGCATCACCTGGGCATAAGTCCAGGAATACAAAAAGATTTTGTATATTTATAATCACGCTCAATAATATACACTGACCAATTTCCACAGGCCTACTGCAGTCTTGTAACTCCTATTTATCCTAGTTTACTAGCACCCCTCTCATGCATGAATAATAACAAATGACATAGAGAAAGATTTTTGTAAGATGCATTAATTTTGGCCAAATTATTGAATTTTCTGTTGGGAACAATCTCTCTGTAAGTAGAAAAAAATTCAAGTAATTCAATAGACCATGACAGAGAGAAGGTAATCATGGGCTCCCTATGTCCTTGTAATGTTCTTTCAGGGAATGCTAGGACTCCAAAAATTAGAGAGATAATAAGGAAATTTTAAAAAAAAGCGATACATTTATTAGATGAAGGGTATGCAAATCTGCTTTCCTGACAGAGGGTAGGGTATAATATTTATACCTTACTATACACATCTATTTTTAATTAAAAAATAAATAAACTAGAAAACTTTTGGTTTTGTCAGTCATTATTGTTTTTCCAAATGCTCCAACTCTGCACAGCTAAGAGATGTTGACTGAAGAATACTTGTTAAGTTTCCTGTTTTTCTGTGCTAGGGACAAATCCTTGCCTTTATCAGAATGGAGGCTGTGATCAGATCTGTGAAAACAATTTTGGAGTTGCCCATTGCATGTGCCATCCAGGATTTGTGAAAACTCAAGATGGAAAAACCTGCCGTGCACTGGATGATTCCAACACAACAGCAGGTACAATCCTCCACTTCCAGACAAAGATCCCTTTAAGGACCCTGACAGATAACACTGAAAAATATTCACCTTGTTCTACAAAATGAATGAGAGCTTCTCTGAAGAATTAAAATATTATGTATTTTCCTTTATAGCCATTAGTTTCACACTGCTGCTTACCTTATTCCCAAGGAGTTGGAATTGTTCAATCTCTGTGACATAATTTTCCTGTGCACAGATAGTGTCACTTCCATATCTTTGATTAGGATGTCATGATTAGAACAATGTCTGGTTTTTACAAGAAACTTGACAAGCTCCACTAGTAAAACAGAAAGCTAATTGACATGATACGGCTCAGGTGTATATTCACTTGAGTTTGTTTGGATGTTGTTGTGGTTTAACCCGGCTGGCAGCTAACCACACAGCCGTTCGCTCACCCTCCCCCCTCCCTCTCTGGGATGGGGGAGAGAAACGAGAAAAACTGAAGCCTGTGGGTTGAGGTAGAGACAGTTTATTAGGACAGAAAATGAAATAATAATAATAATAATAATAATAATATGTACAAAACAAGTGATGCACAATGCAGTTGCTCACCACCCACTGACCGATGCCCAGCCTATCCCCAAGCAGCCCCCCCCCCCCCCCCAGCTAGCCACCCCTATATATTGTTCAGCATGACGTCAGATGATATGGAATTATGGAATACCCCTTTGGCCAGTTTGGGTCAGCTGTCCTGGGTCTGTCCCCTCCCAGCTCCTGCTGCACCCCCAGCCTGCCCGCTGGCAGGACAGAGCGTGAAGCTGAAAAGTCCTTGGCTTAGTGTAAGCACTGCTCTGCAACAAGTAAAACATCAGTGTGTTATCAACATTAGTCTCTTCCTAAATCCAAAACATAACACCCTATCAGCTACTGGGAAGAAAATTAACTCTATCCTAACTCAAACCAGGACAGATGTACATACTACAGGAAGAACAGTAGAGCATTTGATGAAGTGATAAAGCTTGTGTGAAGGTGGAAAATGCTTTACTGTTCCTATTTAGATATGTCGGAATGAACCACCCCTTCTAACTCTTTGTACTTCTGTGTTTTGAACCACAACCCTGGGCTCACAACTGGCAGCTCTGCCTCTGCTGCCCACCTCTTTCTCCTTCCTGTTTCCAACAGCTGCTGCATTGGTTGTTGTCCGAACATGCCACTCCTTCCTGAGGGACTAATGCATCTTAGATGCTTTTTCATGAATGCTTTAGTGTGTTCACAAGAAGCAAATAGAACAAATCTCCTGTAAGAAGCAATGGGGCAATACCATGTTCTGGGGCAATACCATGTAGTCTGACTATTTCGTTTTTCCCTTGACACTATCAGTAAGAGAGATGCCTGCACGGCTGACATGAGTTGCCTTCCTTTTCTTTTGCATTTGAGAAAACCCACCCATGAGTGTTTTCAGGAAAAAATTGAAGCCAGAAACAGGCTAGTCTGGGAGGAAACTTTATTTTAAAGCGAAACCACTGTGATTACTGTAAAGTAGATCATAGAGTCATTGAAAATCAAAATGTTAATTCAGTAGATTTAAATAGTCTGTGTCTTCTTTTTCTTGTCTTTTTCAGGAAGTATCTCTGTACACGAGGAGGCAGGGCCAGTGCCAACACCAGAGACCCTGCTCCAGAACACACAAGGCAATGCAATTTTCAAGGATATTAACAGTGGGGAAAAGAAGAAAATCAACGTTTTGTTTTTGGCTGAAATCATGATATCAGGTAGAGTCTGATGATTTCCTTCCTTTAAAAAGAAATCATAGCTCTTAAAGGAAGAAAGGCTCAATGTCAAGACTGATGGCATTCATTTTAACCCTCTTACAACAACTTTGGTCTATGCAATTGTGCCAGGTAGAACTGTTTGTTTGTTCCTGTGTTGCTTTGCTTTGTCAACAAAACTTGTTATTATTATCCAGGTCTAAAGAACAAACATTTCTATCCTATAAAAATATGTGAAAGTCTCTCCTTTACAAGTATACTAAATTCCTCTGAAAAAATTGCAATAAAACCTTTGAATTCTACACATGTTCAATGACACTAACTCATAAAATTGTACAATAGGTTTTGCATACAATATTCAGAAATCCCAATACTAAATGACATTTCAACTCCATCTATCCAGACAAAGACAACAGCCCTGATAATTGTAGTGGTTTTTCATCATTAACCCTGGAGAGCCATGCTTCAAACTAAGACCCTATGCTCTGTTTTTCTTATTGATTTTTTTTTTTAATATAGTACCTTCTTTGCTCTGTACAAATACTTTTTTTTTTTTTCTTTGTGCTATAGATCAAGATGACTGTACTGCACTAGAATGTGATGTCAATGCACAGTGTGTTTTGCTAGAAGACGGTGCTGTGTGCCAGTGTTTGAAAGGATTTACCAGGAAGGACAAATCATGCTATGGTAATGAAAAACATAAATAAAACCTTCAGGAAAAATGTAAAAGTGGGAAGAGAAAGAAAATCTGTCTTTTTTTCACATTGGCATCTCTGCTTCATGAGCCATCACAGAAAGGTCAACAGGATTGCTTGTTTTGAAAGGGATGATGAGCAGGGAGCATGTGAGATGAAATGGCTGATTATCATATGGCTTATTTTCCCGAGTCATTAGCATTAATCTCGTTAATATGAATGAGCAATAATGGGATAATAGAAATAAAAGCATAAAGTATTTATTTGTAAAAATTGTCTAATTATAAATGCTCAGTCCATAGACCTGATAGTCAATATATAATTTAGAAGTATGTAGCAGGGAATCTTTTAAAAGTTAGTACTCCTGCTGTAATAATTATATAAAAGGGCTGCCTTTGTGGTTTTTTTTACTACCACTTGGAAGAGACTTTAACAATCAGACAGCCCTTTGCTTGGAGTGGTCTTTAAAATAACTTTTTGTTAACATAACATTTACATACGGTGTAAATGGAAACGCTTTGTTCTCTTGTAATGACCAAGAGAAAAATGCATGACAAACAGAACAATTTACCTTTGGGTGGCTGAGCATTAAGACTCACAGGAGTCTATGTTGTCATGGAAAGGACAACAAAAAATCTTCAAAAAAGGAAGGTGGAATTGGTGTAAATTTTATTTTCCGTGAGCTGTGGTACTTTTTTTTTTTTTTTTTTTTTAACTCCTGTTCTTTCTCAATATGAAGTTTGTCTCTGACTAGGGTTTAAGATGAGAAGGATATAAGACTAATTTTGAATAGGATAGTTCCCTTCAAAGAGGGTGCACTTCTAGGGTTTTTTGTTTGTTTTTGGTTTTAGTTCTAGTGCTTTTTTAGTGATTTGTCTGATAGTTTCATGTGTCCCTTCTTACAGATATTGATGAGTGTGTTGCGAATACGGACCGCTGCAATCGAAACGTGTCAGTGTGTATCAATACAGAAGGGGGCTACGTCTGCAAATGCCTGGTGGGCTACACAGGAGACGGGCTCCATTGCTACGGTATGGGAGTGTGTGGGGGCTGTGCTGCCTCTGGGAGGCTGGGGCAGGAGGAATGAACAAGAAACATGTCTTGTGATTTGGGCTAGATCTGCATCAAGCTGTGGAGCTGACTCATGTCCATGATCTGTTCTGTCTCTTTTTGAAATATTGGTAAGGGCAGGAATCCTAACAGTGGCACCCCCAGACAGCTTACATTTACCATTTCTTTCTTCTTGATCCTCTCCTTCCTGTCTGAAGTGTGGCAACATCAGCAACTGATCAATATTCCAAGCCTCTATCTGTCAGTGGATACTTTCTTTCCATGTTTGCCCTCTTTTTAGTAGCTATAGCAGAAGAAAGAGGAGGAGGGAAATGGAGGTGAACCAGTAGAGCATTATTGGAAATCGTTGCCATGAATATAAACGAAAGCAGGTATTGAGTGTGTCATAATACTCATCAAATAATTACAGGTTGGTTTAATAGGCATGAGGTTCAGGGTGTTGACACAGCTTGAGTACATTTAGAGTCTTGTTAATAATTAGACCTGCTGATTCTCCCATCCTCCTCTCCCATCCAGCTCTAATGCCAGGTCTTCAGTTCATTCCCTATGTTTCTTATTTTTTAATCCGTTTTAGCAGCAAATGTGAAGGAACAGGAATCCTTTTTTTCTTCCAATATTTGAGTAACACAGTATGTTCAGAGCTTTATGAGAGTCTTGACTTCTCTTTTGTCATTTTCTTTTTTCTTTCTCCTTTATAGCCCAATTCATAGCCTGTTAAATTTGGCCTAATTCTTACATAGTCTTTACTGCACTTTGGTTCTTCAATGCAGATAAGAATGACTGAAAAATTAAGTCTGATATTAGTATGGGCACAAAGTTGGAAGTGTCAAAGACAGGGGGGGCTGAGAAAGTGTTCTGCCTCCAGAGGTCAGTGACAAGTCTTTGGGGACATTTGGGAGTGCAGACAGAAGTGACAACCTCCTATTGCTGTCCCAACCACCTACAAGGCATGTCCCCAGGCAGCTGTGGCCTCTCACTGTCTGTGGTTTATAGATGATCAGCTAAAATGATTGTGGTACCTACCACTATTACTGAAAACCAATCCATTATCTTCTTTAACTCCAGGATATGGTCAGGTATGTTTTAACAGCATTTTAGGAATGATGAGATTTGGCTGTGATGTAAACAAAACTGAAACTACTTTTGCATTTGATGAGTTGAAATGTACTATAAAACCCAAAAACTGATGTGTGAGGGGTTTTGTACTTAAGTTTTAGATGCCTGCTTGCATGAGAACAGTGTCTAGAAATTTATTGGTACATCCAGAGATGGCACAGGATGAACTCATCTTGTGTTTCATCTTTTTTTTTTTTTTTTTTTTTTTTTTTTTTTTTTTTTTTAATATACTTCAACAGTTTTGTTCCTCTGGTTTTACTTTTAAAAGTGATTTGAATTTTCTGTGCTGTTTTGAGCTGGATCCTATCCTATTCAGTTTGTTGTAGAAAAAGTCCCAGTGGTTTAGGTGAGAATTTCACAGAAACTGAGACGGCAGGTCTATGCAGGAGCTGTCTCTGTGGGCTGTGCTCAAGAAGTTGTGGAGAAGTGAGAGTGTGCAGCAGGATGTAGGTGACAGGCATATATGAGCCTAACGCGGGCTCTGAGCAAAGTCAGGAAACTTTTCTTATGGTATTATTAGAGAAACCTCTTCATAGTAATTCAGGTGCTCACTTCATTTAAGGGTTGGCACAAACAGAAAAAACCTGTAGGTTTCTAGACCTTTTCCTTCTGTCTAAAGCTTTCATCTAGGCTGGACCAGGTGGGTGGTACAGGGGTGTACAGCTCCCCACTCCCAAACCCTCCTGCTCTCTTAATGCATGAATGCCAACTGACCGTACTCTAGTACACATCCAGGGTGCATTCTGTGACTAGAAATGTCGGGAGAATGCACCTAGAACAAGTGAATCTTCTCTTCGACTCTTCTGTACCCATTACATTTTATGGGGTGGCTTCTCCTTGCCCTCTCCCTACAGATGCTTCTGCAGCAGTGCAGCATGCTCTGAGAGGCTTGGTAGGCTGTTATCACTTGGTGTACAAAGCATGCTGGTTACTCTTCTGTTACAATTTCTACCAAACTTGCAAAGGGAAGGTCTATGGCATTTTTCCCCTCTGTCAGGAGGCTGCAATGCTGCTGCTGCTGCTGTTGCTGCCCTTTTAAGCGATGCTCTGAGGTGTTTCATTCTTCTAACTGCAGACTGTTTGGGTGACAGATATTGATGAGTGCAAGATGGGGTCCCACACCTGTGGAGAAAACAGAACGTGCACAAATACAGAAGGAAACTTCACTTGCTCCTGTGCTAATGGTGCTTCTGGAATTACCATGGGTTGTGGTGAGTAAATGGAGTGAGCAATTAAAATAAAGTGGATCTTAGCTAAGATCTGTGCTCTCAGCTGAACTGTTATACTGGGAAATTAAAGAAAGACTGTGTAGTAACAAACTGGGCAGCTTGTGAATGAATTCAACATTACTTTAGGACGTTGCTTTCCAAGCAGCTGTTTTGAGGTGGGTTAATGAGTCTGGAACTGAGCTTAGTTTGGAAATGTCTACATTAAGTTTCAGTGCTAATTTATACAGTCTAAATGTAACGACACATCTATCTAATGGCCTTCGAAATAAAATGAAGTAAATGCTCCTTGGAGGTGATGTTTTGGCGCTGATTTTGGGCTGTGCCATTCTTCAAACTTTGACTGCACATAACCTAAGTCCCATTTCATTCTTCAGAATAAGCCAGTCCTCAGATCCAGTAGCTAATTTTTTAGAGGGTCTCTGAAATGCTTCAGAAAATCTGGTTGCTAATTCAATTAAGGGGGTAGCTGAAGCTTCAGTACTCATAATATCTGACCCTTGTTTCAGTGCCTCACTGTGAGAGCAGTGTTCTATGAAAATTTGGAGCCATGACACATCATCTTCCTCTGTGTCAGCCCTCGTAATCAGGGTGAATTTTACTCCAGATCAAGTGACTGATGACAGAAGGACACTGTATGATTGTCACAGATATTTTTCTGCAGAAAAACAGAGGGAAATTATGGCTTTCTAAAGTAGAACATCTATCAGGATCCTCACCCTTCTTCTCAGTCATTAAAGCTTTCAGTAGTTTCAAGTGTCACTCAGGAAATTATGATTTTAAATGATGTATGACTTGGAAGTAATGCCTTATAGATCCCTCAGCTGTAAATATGATCCCAGACATCTTTGTGTGTGCTAGCACACTGTTTTAGTTCTTTGCCTAGTAAGCTCTTTCAGCAGTCTGAAATTTTCCTTGCAGAATGCAGAACACCTGGGGTTCACTGATATCACTCAGTCCTTTCCAGTTTGGGCTCTTTGTCCTGACAGTTCTCCTGCAAATGAAATTTAAAAAAACAAATGTCATTAAAGGTCATGTTGCAATAAAACTGGTGTGAGTCATAAAACTGATCCCATAAATGTGTGGGAGCGATTAGGTTTATTGCTGCTAAGGCACACTGCTAGAAATTCTTTGCCATGTAGATGCTAGGTTCTGGCCTGCAGATTCAGTGTAGCACTGAGGTGGGCAAAAAAGTGTTCCTACTCTATAGAGGCATCTCTGCAATGCAGGTCATGCTGTGCAGAGACATCAGGGCTACCTGTAAAACTAGCTAGTTTGGATGTTTTTGTAGGCGAGGGTGTGTGCAATTCAGAGCAGGCTACACAGAAGCCTTTGAGGAATTGGGTCAGTGGAGTGCTCTGGTTGCCAATGAAGCTGTTACCTGTACATTTAAACAAGCTAGCTCAAAAATGTGATCTGCACTCATGCACAGATGCAGTCAACTGGGTGGCGGAAGAATAGAAACATCTGTGCAAAAATGTCCATTTGCATGTGAAAACTTTTCAGGCCAGGATCCAGATGCATGAAGGTCAGTCACCCTTCACCTGTGTATCTGACTCTGACACCTTGTGAATGGTAGATAATTCAATTATACGCAACTAGACAGTCAATACAGTTTCATTTTTCAGAGCTGTACTCATACATCTAAATAGACTGAACACAGCTAACTTCTGTGTGTTTTTCACTGTGAATCTAGAATCAAGCATATTCGCTATTTTGATCTAAAAACCTTTATGCTGAGATTTGATAAGCAAAATAAGCAAATGGGTAAAAACAAAAACAAGTATTTGGTTGAAATTAGAAATTCTTACCTACTTTCCTATCTTGCACTGCTGGAACTCTTTCATAAGATCACATTGCCAATGCAGCAAACAGTTTGAGATCTCCTTGTGAAATCCTGTGTTTCAGAATCTACTTTGTCCCCTACTGTTGTCAGCAATGAATACTCTACACACCCTGTGCAAGGTGATTCCATGGGATGCCCTCCTTCCTATGATTCATACTGCCTCCACGGCGGAGTGTGCAATTATGTTTCTGACCTACAGGACTATGCCTGCAAGTAAGTACAGAATTTTATATTGTCTGTGCTGATGAATGGTGTCCTTAGGACACAGCTGAGAGCAGGCAATGAAGTACTTGTCCATAAATTTTCCGTTCATCACCCATGCTGGTAATTATCATTAGACTTTGGTCTTTTCTGTAAGTGATCACTTCATTCACACCCAATGCAATTGATAGTAGGATTAGATTTTTTTCCTGAGCACTTGATTTTTTGCTTTGGAAATGGGAGGTAAATTGTTAAATTACTTACTGCTCATAGCATTATAGGTTCCTGCTCTCTCTCTCCTGTATGCATAACGCTAACTTACACCTCCCTGTTGGCCTTGCTGCTCATTTACTTGTATCACCTGCTGAAGCACTCACTGGGACACCTCTGTCCTGTCTTTTCTGACTGGGAGCAGGAAGGTGAAATCTGGTGTCAGCATCTTGCGTTACAGTTTGAACAGTCTTCCTCCCTGGCAGAAAGTGCATAACACTGATGGTCTTCTTGAAAGCAGGGAGAACAGCAATGAGATCTGAAAAACATTTCCTTCCTCCTGAGGATGTTTTATGAAGCCTAATTCCCTGATCCTTGAATGTAGTTACTGATAAAAGCAAAGAAAATCTTATGTTTCTGAAAATCAGCCTTCAGCTGGTCAATGTCATAGCCTAAAGCCATGGGGTAATCATTTCTTCAAAGCCATTGTTGCTGGAATTTAACTGATTATATCTCAATATTTGTTACACATTTCTTCAAAATCCAGCATAAGCACTGTGTTTACAGTGGGACAAATCCAGTGGCTGCCCACTTCCCTGGAGTCTGACCGGGTATGTGAGGACCTGTGCAGGGGTCTTTCTATGGTAGGGAAACCTTCCTTTGTGGTTCTTGTGTGAGGAGACTGAGCTTGGTGTGGGGAACAGAGAAGTCCTTCATCACAATTCCCCCAGATCCCCCTTGTTCCAGGTCATTCCTGCAAGCATCATCAAATCCGAGGCTTGTATTTAATTATTGTTATTGTTAATATTTCTAATGTGAGTGGTTCCCCTACCCACAGACCTCTGTAGCCACAGGAATAAGTAGAGAGTGTGTTTCTATGTGCATGCAAAGTAGATGCTTTGTGCTGTGGACTTTCTGAGATCAACACAGCCATTGTAGGAGGTGGTATGACTTATGTTTATTTCTGGTATGTGTTGTGCTTTTTTAGAATAAACTGTAGAGTCATTAAAAGCTATTTTTTTTTCCTCATTGAGTTCCTCATACTGAAACTGGAGAGTCAACCACTGCAGAACTTTTAAATTAGAGTCTATCTATGTTTTCTAAATTTTGTTAAGTGTTAGTCCATAATAAGAACCCAAATTTCCATATTTTTCAGTACTGGAAGTGGAAGCTGTTAAATTAAAGCCTAACCTTGCTTAGGTGCGATCTGCCAGAGATTTGTGTTGAACTATCTGATTCCTCATGGTGTGCACTAGATGGCAGCATTCATTCGTGTAGGCTGTGATATATTAAAATAGCAGAAGGAAGTCATGGCAAAACTTTGTCAGAATTTTCACACATTGCCAAGTGTATTAATTAATAGTTTTTTTTTTCTTTTTTTTTTTTTTTCAACTTTGTAGTCATTTTGATACATGGGTTTCATGCCCTGAAATGATATTTCAATGTTGTATTTTTACAGTGTTAAGAGAAGAAAAAAAAAATAACTGAGAGAAGTACCTTTTAATAAAAATAAATTTTGAAGATATTTCTAACCCATACAAGTTATAAAAACACCTTTGTTCCTCTTAGTAAGGATTCAGATTAAAATTTGGTTCCCTTAACCAAATCACTCTCAAAAGTTGATAAATTGTATTTTGTCTCATTCAAAGAAATTGGAACCTTGCTGCTGGAAAGGGTTAAATAGAAAATCTAAGGGAAACAGTCTGTGGATTTTTTTTTTTTTTTTTAATGCTTTATCTACTGATATCTGGGAAGTATAATCTCACTGTATAATTCTGTAGAGTGCTTCAATAGATTTACATTTAAAAAGCATTTAATAGTGAATTTCACAGGGTTGACAGACGTTCCTTTAATGCCATTTTGTCTTTACCGCCAGCCAAATTCAACGAGATATTTCCATAGGGGTTGCCAATGACAAATCAATACTCAAGGTGACTGAGGTGATGATTTGGGTTGTTTTCTCTGCCGCCAGTTACAAAGTTCCCATGTTTCCTTTTGTCAGCTGTGTGACGGGCTATGTAGGGGAGCGGTGCCAGTTCAGCGACCTGGAGTGGTGGGAGCAGCAGCATGCCGAGAGGGTGAAGGTGCGGAACGTCACCATTGCAGTGTGCGTAGCAGTGCTGGTCCTGCTGCTCCTGCTAGGGACCCTGGCCGCCTACTGCTCCAGGTACTGCTCCCAGACATGTGATGGGAACATGTGGCAGAGGGACCGAGGTGCTATCACAGGTGGCTCATGGAGAAGAACATGTGCTGTTCCTCAGCCGGTGGAAATCGCCATCACATCCTTGCTCCTCTTTTGCTTTTCTGTAATGGGGTCTGTGAATAATTCATAAATTTTCTGGCTTGTCCCTTCCCTGCAGTACTCACATGGATGTTAGATTGACATGTGCCTGAGGAGAATAGACCTGATTAGGTTTGAAGAGGAGCCCTAAGTCATATTGATGAGAGAATTAAAGAGCATGCTATTTACTTCTTCCTTAGCTTCCCTTAAGAAAGCTAGATGTCTGAAACTGTTGTGGTGGGGCACTGCTCTTCTCTGCTAGCTATTATCATCAGTTTTGTTTTACAACCCTTTCAGAGTAGAACTGTACCTGAATGTTTCTTTGCAAGGGAGACAAGGAAAGTGTTACCCTTCCAGTGGCACACTTCCACAGCAATGTCTGAAGCAATGAATGTGAAAGCAGTTTTCCTGGTAGTAGAAAGTAAAATCAGGGATGTGAGTGTAAGGCACATCTGTTGTAAGAGTACTCTCTGGCATTTTCCATGGCTGTAATGAATTGTGCAGGTTTGAGATTTTTCTCATGGCAAAGAGAATACCCATAGTCACTATTTAACAACCCAGCCTGATGTGAAATTAAATGTTGTTGATGTCCCTTGTACTGGAAAGTATTCAGCATTTAATAAGTTAGTCTTTTGGCCATGACCTTGGCAGACAACTGCTCTCAGAGGCTCTTGTTTAAATGAATATTTTTATTTAGCAAGTAACAAAGTAAACAAACAAAAAGCCAGAGAGCAGCCAAATCTACAGTTTCCCGCTGCATGCGTACCTACCTTCCATACGCAGAGGTTTTGGTTGTGGTTTAGGCTAATTTTAACTTTAGAATCTCCTAGGCATAAAACGTTAAGCTGAAAAAGAAGTTAGCTATGAAAGCTAATACTTTCCACTCTTATTTAAAGGGTCCTAGCACATTTAGCCCATAAAAGTAGACAAGCTGTTACTTTTCTGGTTTTCTACTAGCTAATGGTAGAGCTTGAGAGTTAAAGCTAAGTGCAAGCTGGTTTGTTCTCATGACCTGGGATTCAGAAGCTAATCACTGGAATGATATATGTGGAATAGACAGATCATGAGACTCTTTTGTTTCCCATATTTGTCTTTTAAACTGCCATGGAAAATAGCCACGGTATGTCAGGTTTTAAGGTGTGAAGATACTCATTCTCTTCCCTTCCTCTCTCTTTTGTCATTTCTCCCTGATTTATTTTTCTTTCTTGCCAAATGCTTTTGATCAATATAACTATTTACCTCAACAACAAGTTTTCAATTACATGCTCGACTGCATTTGTACTGCAGCTATTACTCGCCTAACTAGATCAAAATGAAACTGCTGATCTAAAATCCCTATTTAACTGGAGGCTGGAAACCAATATATGGCTTGAAATCACTCTGCTGCTTTTTCCCCCCAAGATCTACTGTATTTTGAAATGTACCAATTAAGTCTATAACAATCCTGTTCCTTCCCCTGCAAGATGCAGGCTCCTATCTCCTAATTGGAAGAAATGAAGTTTCCTTCATTTCCATTCATAGGTAGGTGAGCTACACCTACCTATTCAAAAGCTTCATGAACTGGAGGCTAAGGGTACCAGTGTTGTGTTTGTTCAGTGGCTGTGGCCTGCTGAAGGGCATTGTGTTAATCTTCACGTCAGGTTTACGCAGTCTGAACGTACAATATGCCAAGTTTCATTTCTTACTTGGGATGGAGGGAAGCAATTTCTCTTCCAACAACAACAACAAAAAAAAACCCGAACCACAGATTTAACACCCACAAATTGGCTGAGGTCATGCAAAAATTAGCAGTAGAGCTGGGATTAGGATTGAGAAATTCTTGGCCTGTTGCCCATGTTCAGTCAACCGGATTTCACTGCAGCCTCCTGCTTGTGCTCTTGGAGACCCCCGTGCCCGCCATGTCAACCTGGCATCTGCTGTTCTGTGTGCTCTAAAGTAAGCCCTGGAATTAGAGGGATCCTCTCAGGCAGGGCACCCTGCTGAGGACCATGCCTATGTGCTGCGTGGGGGATTTTAACCATTGAGTTGGGTACTGTCAGCACTCTGAGCTGTAGTGCCAAGGGGGCATATTCAGGTGAGGGTTAAAACACAAACAGCAGCCATGCTGCAGTGCTAGGAAGGCCAAAATGGAGTAACTTACCTTATTGCTCAGCATTCTGTTCTGTGGACTTATCAGATCTGACACCTACCCGATTTTGTGTCATCAGTCCCAGTCTCATGCTCTGCTGGGAACCATAAGAATTTTTCTTTCTGGTTGAAGGCATAGGAAGGAGTGTGTTATAGGGAATCTGGGGAGAAAATCCATGGTGCAGACAGGTCTGTCTTATTCCTAACAGAAGCCAAATCTTGCTTATGTTGGCTTTTCTTTAAGGGAATAACATATGATAATTATGGCATGATATATATTCCCAGTTAGTGTATGACTGTGGCATAGGAATAAAAGGAAAATTCCTATTTTCTTAGATAGATGTCGACTGAATTTCATTTAAAATAGATCAAGTAAAAGGAAGTTATAACTTGACACTTCTGGAATTTGAAGAGTGAAACATTACTTTTGTTATCTGATGTCTAGGAGAAGAATAATTGTGTGTGTGATGTCAGTAAAAATGTACTATTTGAATCTCAAGAAGTGTAAATGAGCTCTTTTTCTTATGACTGTGTTTTCTGTGTAGGGGCCTAGATTGGATTTTAATACTGCCTTACAAGTGATCACTGTTTAACTTCAAAAATAACAGATTTTGAATTTATGGAACCAGCCACTTGGAGCTAACTATTCACAGCCTTTTTCCAGTTCAAGATTGTACTCTGGCTTTATTTGACCCTTGTTTGAGCTAATCGTGTTAGTCATTTTTTTTTTTATTTTATTTTTATTTTTATGTTTTTTTTCCCCCGTGAAATAATATCTTAGTTCCAAGTTTTTTGAGGACTTCAATTTATTTAATTCATATTATTTTCTAAAGTTGTATTTTGTAAATGACGCAGCTGAATGCAGAAGTGATTTTATAATTGTAACTACCAAATGATGTACAAAAATAGAGTCACATTTTTATTTCTGAGCTTCACCCACACTATTAATTGTATTGGCTAAAACTTAAATGTTTGTAAGAGGAATGTACTATAGATTGAATAATATAAGAAAATAGAAGGGGGTATTTAAAATTAAGGTCTATTTTCTTTTCCTAATGAATGACCCTTTACAAATGGCACATTAAAACAATTACTCACTTCTTACTGACTTCTATTTCTGACAAGCTGTTTGTTTTAACCACTGTGCTGTAATTAACACTAATACAGCCTTTCAGAGGAATGAAAGAAAAGAAAATGTATGTCCCCTCTGTAAATACCTACAGAATGAAGTGTGAAAAGAAGCAGCATCTGTTCCTCCTGAAGTGAAATAATTTGTTTCAGCTTTTGTTCTGTTGCAGAAGTCAAGACTTGTATAAGAAGAATCTCTATGCAGAAGCGATAAGAGATGCCAGCAGCCACACTGACAATGAGAATGTGACACTTACTTGCAACAAGTCTCGGGTAACTATATTAATGTGGAGTGGAGAGGGAAGTAGGAAGGATCAAAGAGCGTTAGGGATCCACTTGAGATTATCCATCAAATAATTCACATCTTAAATACATTAAATAAGTGCTAGAGTCATCAAGTGCTTTGCTGTGAACCCTAGTTCATCTTACCTCATTGTTATCCCTCAAAGTTCACAGCTGCCTGGATGTATTGCACCCATTAGCTGGTGTTATTGTTAGCTTTGAACACAACAGTTGGGGAACTGTGTTCTAAATTAAGGAAATGGCAATGTGATGACATGGCATATCACAGAGTTATTTTCACAGGAAAGTATGCCCTCTGCATAAAAGGTTTCTTGGAAGTCAAGTACTGTGTGTGCTACCTGAGATGCTGAACTGTATTTTGGGGGTGGATGCAATTAAATGTCTTGGTATTAGATGCTGCTGCCTTGTAAAGAGAACCTATCGGGATGTTATCAGGAAGTTTGGGAGGGAATTAAAAATACTAATTGTGCACTGGTGTAGGTAGAAGTGCCATCATGATCTGCTTGCTCTGGCCTGTTTCTATTGTCAGTTTTGAATTTGCATTAGAGATTTTGGCTCCATGAGATCTGATCAAGGGACTTGATTTTCACTGGCATTAAAATGTCATTATGCTGCTGGGTGACTGCAGTTGGAACCTGAAGTCAGCAAAAAGGATGTAATCAGCATCTGTGGCTACTTCTGTGCCCAGACTGAATCTGCTCTGTCAGAATGGCACGACTTACCCTGAGATCATCTGCACACTCAGATCATGCAGCACTGAATAAGCTGCTGTAATGCAGGTGTCACAGTACATGTCTAGGTAGCATCACATTAGATTAGCAGCATATGCTCTCCAAAATAAGCACAGTTATGTCAGTGGAAAGGACTGCTGGGAAAGTTTATACTTGCACAGGATTGGAGTTAAACTCCAGTGATGCAACTACCTTTTTACGGTGGTAACTGCATGCACATTTTTCTAGCATGGGTATTACTGCAAGGATTTAAAGCCTTTCACAACCAACCATAGCTGAAAGGGTACAAAAACTGTGCAGAATAGTCAAGGTTGCAAAATAATTTGGCTTTATACATTTACTTTAATGATAATGGATACTTTAGCTTTAAATCTAGATTTTATTCATCTGTGCTTAAAGTTCAACTCTGCTGCAGATCTTTGGGTCCAGAAAGGGATGAATTTGCTCTACTTGGGGGTGGCTGTTTGAGGTACTGAATATCATGGAATATCCATAGTGCAAAATGGGCATTTTTAAATCAACCAGAAGAATGCCTCTCGAATGGTTTAGATTGAGTATCTGGCAGGATTTGTGAGTGGGTAGCTGCTGAGACACACTATTAGATATGTGCAGGGAGTACTGAATTGACTTGACCCCAGTTATAACATGAAATAGTTCCACTGATGGTCTGCTGCATAGTCTTGTGGACTTTTATTACTAGCTGCTGACCTGGCCAGCACTTGGTCCTCCAGATAGCAAGCAGCAAATGTGCTGAATCTTAGTGATGCCATCATTTGTTCATAGCAGAGGCAAAAAACATGGTTTGCAAAATATTTGTGGCTGGCAAAATCGGAAACATTTGTAGGGACTGAGAACAGCTTGTTGCCTGGGAGCAGTGCTCTAGGAGGACTTGAGCTCATCACTTCTGTCCCCACCTTCTGTTGTCCCCACCGCTAATGCTAGTCATTAATGATATTTTTGCTGAATATAGGACTAATTATACAGCTAAGCAATGGACTGAGTCAACAAAAACAAATCCTACCTATTCATCTGTTACACTCGGGTTGAATTTCACCACACATTCTTCTACTGGGAAACATCAAATACATTAATAAAGTAATTCATTGCAAATGGCTTGTTGCAGACTGGAAGAGGAAGTCACTGACCCTTTGCTAATTATTGCTTCTCACACAGTAATGGATTCCTGTGGTTTCATGCATGTGATTTTCTCTGTGCTGATGCAGCCATGAGTGTTAAGTTCACTGGGGCTTCATTCATGCATGCACTCAAATTAGAAACTGTAGAGCTGCCAAAAAGCAGCAGGAAGTTGTCTACTACTGTTCACTTTATGTGGAGATTACTGGGGAGCTTTGTGATGGAAATAAAATAAGAAAAAAAAATATCCTACTACGTTGGAGCAGAAAACTATAGCTCCTCAACTCTTATGGTACTTGTGTAGGTCTTTGGGTGCTATTGATGTACACAGCATTAATAATTCTAACGAAGAATTTCATATGGGACTAGGTGATATGTGTGAAGTAACTGTAAATAGCTCATTAAATTATCTCCTTTTGTAACCTGTAGTATGCTTGCTCATTTGTGGAGCTAGGGAGAGGAAGTGCAAAGACTTCTTGATAGTGGCCCTCTCGGCTAATGTAGAGGATAATAAATTTTACCCTATCGCACACACCAAATGCCAGGTATCATGATACCAAAAGAATACCTACAATTTGCCCAAAGGTCATTCACTTTTTCATTTATTTCTATTTTGCCAAGGGAAGCTACATTTGGGTGAGAGTATGCCTGGATATTTTTCCCACATTTGTGTTAGAGATCTGTAAGCAAAGCTAGGCTTGTTCCAGGAATATAGAAGCCTTGGTAAACTTTTGCACATGCCTGGATGCACATGCCTCAAACACTGGGAAGTGGTTGAGTCACCATCCCTGGAGGTCTTTAAAAGATGTTTAGATGTAGAGCTTAGTGATATGGTTTAGTAGAGGACTTGTTAGTGTTAGGTCAGAGGTTGGACTAGGTGATCCTGGAAGTCTCTTCCAACCTAGATGATTCTGTGGATTTTGAGGCTATTCTGGGACTTGTCACTCAGCAAGTGTTGAGCTTTGCACAGTCAAAGATATTTTGCAGAACTGTGTGTAGCTGGATCTCCTATGGGGGTCTGCTACATGTAGGTTAGCAGCTGTAAGCATACAGATTTTATGCAAATGAACTGATACCTAAATATTCACACCTGGTACATGTGTGGCATGTTCATACCATTCCCCAGTTCTCCACCTAGACCATGAATCTGCCAACAATCTGTTGGAACATCATACTTATGGACATTTTCTCTTCTTCCTTGTGTCTGCTCCTTAAATGCCCCCTTTTAACTATTCCTTAGCTGGGTTTCTCTGTTCCCCTCTATCCTATTTCAGCACATTGCCTTCCTCTTTTCTTCTCTGCTCTTTTCAGCACAGTCCCCCGGAGGGTGCTGGCTTCAAGGCACGGTGTAGCTTGTCTTCCACTGTCACCACAGGATGATGGAATTGCACCCCTCAGGTGCTGCTTGGAGCTGGGAAAGGGAAGCTTGCTTCCTTCCCTGTGTCTGGCAGGGTTTCCTGCTGTCTGGTTATGGGCCTCCTTAATGCTTTAAAAGTGGCCCAAATACTGTGGAGAGGGTTGGTTTTCATGTATTTTTCTTCTTGCATCTGGAAAGGTTGATTTGCAATGCAAGAGTGTGGGTACTTCTTTACTAGGCTGGGACTGCACGCTTTCCAAAGAAAGACCAGGGCTGTCATCAACTGCAATGTTTAATTATCTGCAGGGGAAGGGTCATCCCAGAAGCCAGGATGACCTTTTTCCCCCTCCTGTGGTTGGACTGTGTGACCCTTCCAGTCTGCCTCTTGGGTTTCAGAAAACTGGTTCATTTTATATTAATTTGGGCTCTTTGTGTTTTGTGCATATTGTACATATTTGCAGTTCGCGGTTGTCAAGGAGTGTAACAGTCCTCTGGAGACTAAAGCGGTTGATCTAATTGAGTGTGAGACAGCAGATCCTCATCCTGCCTGTCCTTCAGAATATGGTGAGTAGGATTTACTTCCCTATTATATCTCTCCTCACCTTTGCACCAGCAGCAGTGGTGGCTAGTCCAGGAGACAGAGAAACCAAATGATACCACTGGCTTGTTAGGAGCTCAGTGCACTGTAGAAACCATGTTTGCATTGCTGTGAAGAGACCATTCAATCCTTCACTTTGCAGATTATTCATGAGAAATTAAAGTACAACAGTGCTTTCACAAGCATAAGGAGCCAGATGCTTCTCATGATAGTAATAATATGATGTTTTTGTGTTTTTGTAAAAACTTAGTTTTTTTTTTTCTTTTTTCTTTTTCTTATTTTTTTTTTCCCTTTCCTTTATTTATTTTTTCCTTCATAGCAATGAGTTACGTGCATCATACTGGTGGGAAAAGTGTGTCCCTGAGAACATATACTTTGATAGCCCTTATGCATTCAGGCAGGAAAACTGTCAGGGTGTGAAGAGTCCAGTTCTTTTGCCTTGTAGCAGCAACAGCAATTCTGCTTTTTTTTTTTTTTTTTTTTTTTTTTGTGTGTGTGTGTGTGTGTGTGTGTGTTAAACAAGATGTTTGACTGCCTGGGGAGTGTTTGGTGCTTAAACAAAGATGAGATGAATGAAGGAGATATTCCACCCACCGCTGATGCACAAGCAGCAGGCAGCACAGGAACATACAACAGGCTTCCATTGCCCACAGGTTACCAGCTGGATCACTCTGAGTTTTAGCAAATCCTACCTGTATAGAGGCAACTGAATTTCCTAATGGCTCACATGGTGAGAAGTGATGGGAAAAGACTGATATCCTTTAACAGTGTCTTTAATGTATTTAGTGTCTGTTCTCAAAAGTTACCAGACAGCCTGGTTTGCACTGGCGATTTAGAAATACCCAAAGACAAATGTTTGAGGATATTGAATGGGCAGGCATCTTGCAATATTTTCATAATTGCCCATCCTGTCCTTGGATATATGCTGGGAAAAGAGTTTATTCATCAGTAGAAAACATACCTCACGTTTATTTGGTTGAACTAATACTGTGAACATGTGTAGAACCGTATTGCCCAGTGAAAGAAGCCTGATGTTTCCCATTAGGAGACTCTGTTCTCATTTTTAGTTTTATCAGATGCAGCTTTTGGAAAAGAAATTTCCTGTGACAGGTGTCTTTTTTTTTTTTTTTTTTTCCTAATTGAAAATTTTAGCAAAAGTGGTTCAACTGCCTTAGAGAACAAGACTAGTAGATAATCTGATGTCTTTTCTAAGATGTCAATGAATAATTCTAAGACCTTTGACTTTGGAGCAGGGAATTTAATTTCACCAGGCAGGTGGTCTTCCTGTCTTGTGCATTCCTTTTTCTTGTTCATAGATGTTAGAATAGAAAAACATGACCTTTTCATTGGACAAGTCACTTCTTAAAATCTGAAGCAAGTTCTTGACTGTCTCTTTTTTGTTCTTTTGACATAAGTTGTTTTTGTAATTTTCTGCATTTGATGCCTTGCTTCCTTTCGTAGCTTTCCTCTTAAAGCTATCATTAACTTTCCTTTAGCCTAGTTGTTGTGAAGCTTCCCAGATGGCTTTCAATAACGTATATCCATTTTGTTCTGCAGAAGAACAGCCTATAACATATGAAAAAGTGGCAGAGACTTTGGCAGAAGAGGAGAAAGAACAAGGCCACCAACAAGAGGTTCCTGGTGCTGAGAAATCATTTCAGCCCTCAGGAGCAGAGAAGGATCCCCCCCAGGCTCCTTGGGGAGCCCACCCCAAGCCCCTGCAGGGGAAGGAGCCCTGCCTGCCTGCCCCAGCCAGCCTGCTGATGCAGCCGGACTAGAAAAAGCTTGGGCTGAGCAGGAACAGGAGGAAGGATGAAATCAGTGGAGAATGGGAACTTGTGAAACACTGAAGCAACCAACATTTTTTTTCTTCAAGCTGTGCACTAGAAAAAGAAAAGAAAAACACCGAACAGAGTAGAGAAGATCTTGCCACTCCTTGCCTGCCATCTCTGCTTGGAAGAATTGCTGTGAGCAATGCATTAACCACCACTACTCTACAAGTATAACTTTAAGGGTCAACACTGCAAATTTCATTAACCGGCAGCTAAAAGGACACTGAGAGAAAACAGGCCAGTGGGTGGTTTGTTAGAGATAAACATTTTCTAAAGGAGCTTATTGCAAGTGATAGTCTTTACACATAGATGGAGTCTGAAAAACTGCCCAGAAAGTGGGTCATAAGGGACAACTGCAGAGAAACCAGAATGGAAGACGATGCAGGAAAACAAGTTCAAATGAATCTTTTTGTTAAAATACTGTTCATGGGCACTATAAACCTCTCCCCAGCACTGCTGTCAGGTTAGTGTAACATCTGGGACTTCAATGGGGGTGTTCTTGTAACTGAAGTTCTTCTGTAACCGAGCACCAGATGTGGGCCTGTGTTTCTCGGATTTGGTGGGTTGGAGGATTGTTTGTAAGCTCATGGTATTAATGATGATCCCACCTATAGAGATTTAGGTGATTCTTCCATTCAATTTTCCATTCTACACTGTTTCTTCGGAGGATCACGTGATTGTTGCTGGACAGGGACAGCAGGCCTCAGTCTGCTTTCAGTCCTGCAAGGGAGCGTGTGCTGGAGTTTTCTTTGCCTCACAGAATTGTGGCTGGCAGCAAAATCTGTTTCACTATATAGGACTTAGTGTGGCAGAAGAAGTCCAGCCAGTTCCTGTTCCAAAAGAACACAAGAAGTGGGACAAACAAACAAAATGCCTCCTCAGTTTGGACTGACATCCACATCACTGATTTGTGCTGCCTCAGAATACATGGGATTGATAGGAAAACAACTCCCATTTTCTTGAAACTGACTTTCTAACAGCTACAGTTCCAGTTATTTGTTAAGAAAAACTAACTTGCTTATAAAGTTCTGTCATATACAGAGTTGTAGCTTAGTTCTTTATCATCTCAAGTGATTTTCACCACTGGTCTTGAACTTCTGAGGCTGCTTTCAGAATGTTTTGGAATATATCTGGAAATCAGCTATGTTACTAATAATGTTTTCATTGTAGGGGATCTGCTCTGTGTGTGAAGTCTACTTCTATAACTATTTCACACTTTCTCTAAGCTCCACTACAGCACCCACTACTAGCGCTCCTCATAATTCATTAGCTGGATAATAGTTGTTACTGTTATTCATTTGTGTGTTTAACGTCCTGCTGTTTGTTTTTGGAGTTCCACCAGAAAGGTGTGATGTGTTGTAGGTTGGTTACCAGCTCTGTATGAAAAGAGTATTAAAAGGCTCTTGCCTCTTGTCCAAAATAGTTGCATGCTTGAGTAATTTTGTGGAGTTAAATCTTGTAATCATAGAATGATAGAATGGTTTGGGTAGGAAGGGACCTTAAAGGCCACCTACTTCCAACCCCTCCGCCATGGGCAGAGACACCTTCCACTAGACCATGTTGCTCAGAGACCCATCCAGCCTGGCCTTGAACACTTCCAGGGATGATTTCGGATTTATGCTGGTTAAAGCAATAAAAACACTGAGCCTGAGGTGTCTGAATTAGAGAAATTGTAAGGCCTTGATTTGTAGATAGGATAACAATTACGGATAGTTGTTTATCCTTCTAAAATGATCTTTTTGTGGGTAGTTTTGAATTAGTAAGTCTGTTCTGAATTCAGATTGAACTTCTAACACAGGCATTTCCAAAGAGTGGTTGGAGTTAGCAGTAAGGAAGACGCATGCCCTTATGTGAATGGAGAATGTCCATGAAAAGTGAAGTGATTGAGGAGAGTTAGCCTACTAGATTGTGCTCAGAAGAGAGTAACCACTGGGCTGGACCATTAGTATTTAGTAGACTGGATTTTGAGTTAAGCATAGTTTCATTTCGTTAATATTGTTAAAAGCATCTAGGTTGGGTTCCCTGGTCTTCCACAGTCCATCAGGGATCTTCTGCATGTTGGTGGGAGGAGAGTCCAGCTATAAAGGCCCAGATTCAGTAAATCAGTTTCTTTTCATGAGAGCTAGACAGTAAAATTATTTTTATCCCTGCACTTTGATTATCTCTGGAGAAATATGTTTCTGTGCTTAAAATCAAAGTGCCGTGTTGAATGACAGTCAACATTTAGTTGGTTGTTTCCCTGATCAAATAAAATAAAGATTTGTAGCTTTGACTCTTGTCTAAACAAAGATGTTTCAGACTCCTTACAAATTAGTTTTATATTCTGCCCCTTTTTTTGTTTACTTTGCTTTCTTTCACTCTAAGGATCAAATTTTAAATTTGATAGTGTTCTTTAGAGAATGAGATATGAAAATCAAAATGACATGTTTTAATAATTAGGGTATTATGAGTTTAAAATGTTTCCTATTTAGTGTTTCAGCACTAAACTCAAAATAATCCTTAATGTTAAAACCTTGAGATGATATTTCAACATAAATATATATGGTTTATTTGTATGTTTATAAAACTGTTGAATTATAAAAATAGTAATAAAGAAAGATGCTTGGTGTCCCTCTTGTTTTAAAAGAAGTGTGTACAAAAAGCCTCAGTTAAACCATGTCATGCTTGTCAATAGCTCCACTAGTTTCATCCAGCCACAGTGTCATGTGTTGGTACAGCACATGCAGATATCGTGTTTTTTTCCTTCACCACTTAAAGGATCTTTACAAATGAGGATTATCTTCTGCAGCTCAGAGTTATATCCCTGCTTGAATATGTTAAGTTTTTGCTTATGACTTTAGTTATACTATTCCCATAAACCAGTAGAAGCCATATATTCATTTTTTGTGTGCATTTAAATGGCTCTCTTATGAATGTTGCTACTTGTTTGTCTAGAAATATTACTGATGGTTTCACAAAATGTTTTCAAACTGGCCTCCAAGGTGTAATTCTCAGGCTTTACATGGAAGTCAGATGAAATCAAATGGTAGAATGCTAGAGGTAACTTTTTTGGTTAAACTACCTTTTTTTTTTTTTT